>NC_092744.1:79108167-79408167 GCF_047496795.1 Chiloscyllium punctatum
TTGTGCAGTGATAGTATAAATGCCTAGGTTCAAGCCCCCCTACTCCAGAGGAATGCCATCACATTTCTGAGCATGTTGATTGGCAGCTATCTGTATTGCTGATCACACAGAGTGATCATTCCATTATAATAAAGAATTATAATACAGATAAAGAAGCTGTGAATGATGAATTGCAGCAATTAAAATGTTATTACCTAAACAAGTGCATTGTGATATGATTTGCTTTATTAATAATGTATTGGGGCAATAATCTACTTGTTTATTAATTGAGGCAGTGTATGTTTTAATGGATCAGGGTGGAATCAGGGCTCCAAGGATTATTCATCTGGTTCTTGCCTGCGACAGGATATCTAGAAAATTCCCCAGCATGACCCACCCCAGAGAGGGAGAGAGAGAGGGGCAGAGGTAATGGGCAACAGAGGGAGAGGAGAGAGAGTGAGGTAACAGGGAGAGCTGAGCGAAAGAGAGGAACAGGGAGAGAACGAGAGAGAGAGTGAGGGACAGGGAGAGCTGGGGGCGAGAGACAGAGTGAGTAACAGGGTAGACTCAGAGAGGGACAAGGAAAGCTGGGGGGTAGAGAGAGAGGCATGGAGAGCTGGAGAGGAGACAGAGTGAGAAACAGGGAGAGAGAGAGTGAGGGACAGGGAGAGCTGGGGGACAGAGAAAGGGGGAGAGAAGCACAGAGAGAGTTGGGGAAGAGAGAGAGGGGGAGGGAGAGCTGGGGAAAAGAGACACTGAGGAATAGGGACAACTGGGGCTGGGGAGAGACAGAGGGACAGGGAGAGCTAGGGGAAAGAGAGTGGGAGAGAGACAGACAGGCAGACAGAGAGAGAGAGAGAGAGAGAGAGAAAGAGACCTGGTAGAACTGGGGGAGAGAGAGAGAGGAACAGGATGAGAGAGAGGGACAGGGAAAGCTAGGGTAGAGAGAAAGAGACCTGGCAGAACTGGGGTAGAGAGAGAAAGTGAGGAACACAGAGATCTGGGTGGGGGTGGGGGGGGGGGGAGGGGAGAGAGAGAGAGACAGAGAGGAACGGTGAGAAAGAGTGATGGACAGGGAGAGCTGGGGGGTAGAGAGAGCGGGAGAGAGAGAGGTTCAGGGAAAGCTGGGGGAGAGAGAGAGGGAGAGAAAGGACTAGGGAGAACTGGGGAAAGAGTGAGAGTGAGGAACAGGGACATCTGGGGCTGGGGAGAGAGAGAGAGAGAGGGGGAAGCTGCAAGTTGCCTGGGTGAAGGAGATAATTGGGGATCTCCTGAGGCCTGACATTACCATTTCAGTTCCTGCAGAAATCAGAACGATGGATTGAAAAACCAGTTACTGGCTCCTTGATATTTTGAAAATCTTTTTATTCTGTAAGGTAACGTATTGCTTTGCAAGTTGATGTCTAAGTTGGACGTCACAGACCATGCATACCGTGTAGTGGAAAGCTATAAGTCCCGTGGCACATTTGTGAGAGTTACACTGATTCACAACATGGTGAGCAGTTTGATTCTGGTGAGCACTGTCACGTGCTGGGCTGTCCTTGCACTTCCATTTGGAAGGAGCTGAGATGTCCTTACAGGGAGAGTGTGAACCCTGTTGAGTTGAAGACCATTGTTTCGGAGTCAGGTCAAACTCTGGAGGCCGTGCTTCGGGATCACTCACTGGACATTTGTTCATGATATTGGTGATCAAAAGTGATTGTTTTGCTGGAGGCATTGGAGGCCCCCATTGTGTTTTGAAATGTGATCCCCAGCCTATTAGTTAGTAAGGTTATAATTTGGCATTATACTGGATCCTCCAGACACAAATTCCCCAGATGCCAACGCTGCTATGTACTGTGTTGGCAGTTCTTAGCTAGAGAGGTACTGCAAGCAACCTCGGTGTTGCTAAATTGAGGAAGGGGGGAAGTGGAAATGAACTGCCAGAGGAAGTGGTGGAAGCTGGTACAATCACAACGTTTAAAAGGCATCTGGATGGGCACATGAATAGGAAGGGTTTGGAGGGAGAAGGGCCAAGTACTGGCAAATGGGACTAGATCAATTTAGGATATCTGGTCGGCGTGGACAAGTTGAACCGGAGGGTCTGTTTCTGTGCTGTACATCTCTATGACTCTAAATCCTGTTTCCTGAGCAGGAATGGGTCAGCTCGCAGTGGAATGCCCTCCCCGCCCCAGTCTGAGGGCCACAGATGGAAGGTTGGGGGAGGTGGTGGCTGGCAGCTTGATCTCTTGTGCGTCTGTCAGGAGTCAGGAGGGGAGGGATGGGATTTCAGGTTAAACCTGTCCAGCCTGCTGTGTGTTTACCATCTGAAATGAATTACGGAAAGCAAGGAACTAATCTTCAGATTTGGAGGTTTAAGAAATTGCTGGCGTGTGTTTCAGCTGAGCTGTATTGTATGGTTATCTTTATCTACAACTGTCAAACTCACTCTAATAAGGGTTTGCCTTACTATGCATGGTGTCTGAGGGGATAACAGAGGAAAGTCATCACAATCATTATTGCAGTGTGTACGTTAGGGGAATAATTTTGCCATTAACTGCTTCCCGCTGAGGCATGTACTGAGCTGATTACAGCCTCAGGATACACCACATTGCAAAACAAAACAGATGTTACCTGCGATCAGGCAATAAAATCTGGTTGAAGGCTTAATAGAGTTAGGTTTTTAATTTATTATACCAGCGAGTGAGGGGAGGATTGTTGGGGTGGGAGGCATAATGGTGGGGATTAGGCTATCATCAGATCTGTGCTTAGTTTACAATTAGCAAAGGAAGGTACCCCAAACTTTGTCTCTTCCAGCAGGGCTATAGCTTTCGGTCAGGAACAAAAGAGAGCTGTGTGAATTCTCACATGATTAAATCGTGGATGTGTGTTTAAAAAGAGCCCCATGCAAGATCATTTGAATTGAATTGCCAGGGTTAATGTTAAATCAACCCTGGTTGGAAGCATTACTACAGATTTATTGTATTAACTGCCCTCCCTTCCACCCTTTCAAACCCAGCTCCAATGCTTTGGTAGCCATCAAACACAAAAATTCAAAGTATTTAAACGACACCATTTTGTTTAATAGTTCCATGATTGTTATCCCAGGTTGTGCAGTAAAATCTAACTGGTGAATCTTTCATGCCTGTAGGTTCCAGAGCTCCCCTTATCAGTTGTTTGAGGTGGTACTAGACTTATTGGTTTGGTTTTGTTGTAGTTTTTAACTCACATGTTATCAATGAATTATCTTTTCATTTTTCGAAAATATTTATTCATTGAATTTAAGCATCACTCTTTAGGTCAGTATTCAATGCTACCCCTGTTCACCCTGGAGAAGTGGTGGTGAACTGTATGTGGGGCTGTTAGTGACAGTGGGTGGGTTCCAGAATTTCAAACCAGAGATCCTGAAGGAAAGCGATATGCTTCCAAGTCGGGATGGTGAGTGATTTGGAAGGAAACTTGCAAGTTGTGGTGTTCCCATTCATCTGTTGCCCTTGCCCTTCAAGTTGGTAGAAGGTGTGGGTTTGGAAGGTGCTCAGTTGTTGTGTTGTTGCCAATGGTCCACACTATTTCCTGGAGGTAGCGCACACCACTGCCTCGGTGGGACTGTGATAGAAGGAGCGAATGTTTCGGATGGTGGGTGGGGTGCCTGTCAAATGGGCTGCTTTGTCCTGGATCGTGTCAAACACCTTGTGTCGCTGTGGCTGCACGTGTTTAGGCTAGTGCTATGCATTCCAACACACTCCTAACCTGTGCCTTATATACTGGAGACAGAAGGTTTGGGAGTCTGGAGGCGAGTTACTTGTTGCTGAGCTCCGAGCTCCTGGCCTGATTTTTTGTAGGTATGATATTAAATGGCTGGTTCAGGATATTTCTAATCAATAGTGTCCACCCCAGATATTCAGCATTGACAGTGTCACTGAATGTCAAGTGATGGTTTGGCACTTTTCTTTTGGGATGTGAAGTTTATCTGGCATTTATGAGCTATGAATGTTTCTTGCTATTTATCAGTCCAAGCCTGGATCTTGTCCAGGTCTTCCTACCTGTGGACAAGAACTGTTTCGGTATCTGACGAGTTGCTCAACATTTGTGCACTCGTCATCAAACATTGTGCGCCTGACTTTAAGATGGAGGGAGGGCCATTGTTGAAGCAGCTGAAGATGTTTCAGAGTGGGACACAACCCTGAGGAGTTCCTGTCGAGGTGCCCTGGATCTGAGATGATTGTCCTCCAACGACCACAACCATCTTGCTTTGTACTAGTATGTTTTACTATGTTGTTGGCGATGTCTCTGCATGCTGCCTTTTCATAGATTCATACAATGCAGGAAAGGTCCTTCAGCTCATTGAGTCTTCACCAGCATAACTACCACTAAAAACTAATTCCAATTTCCTGCACTTGTCCTATATCCTTGAGTGTCATGATATTTGAACTACTTATCCAAATATTTTATAAAGGCTGTTAGGTTTCTACCCTCCACTACCTTCCCAGGCAATGCATTTCAGATTCCCACCACCTGCTGAGTGGAAATGTTATTTCCCAAATCCCCTCTGAATCTCCTACCTCTTTCCTCAAACTATGCTGTCTTGTGATTGACCTTTCAACCAAGGGAAACAACTGCCCTCTATTCACCCTGTCCATACTCCTCATAATCTTATACACTTCAGTCATGTGCCTTAGTCTTCCCTGCTCTGAGGGAAACAGTCCAAGCCTATCAAGTCTCTCCTTCTAGCTCAGTTTCTCCATCTCAGGCAACATCCAGGTTTACCTCGTCTGTCACCCACCTCGTGCTATCACATCTATCCTGTAGTGAGGTGACCAGAACTGCACACTGTACTCCAGTTGTGGCTTGACCAATGGATCTGTACAACTCCAACATTACCTCCTTGCTGTTACTTTATGCCACGCCTGATGAAAGCAAATGTCCCAAACGCTATCCTACTCAGGTGCTTTGCTGACTTCAGGGGTCTGTGAATAATTACCCCAAGATCCTTCTGTTCCTCTAAGCTACCCCAATGTTCCCCGGTTTAGTAAATCATCTCGTTTCTTTCAAAGTGCATCACCTCTCACTTATCGGAGTTAAAGACTATCTGCCACTGGTCTATCCATCCGACCAACCCATCTATATCTTCCTGTAACCTACAAACATCTTCTTTGTTATTAACCAATCCACCAATTGTGGTATCATCTGAAAATTTGCTTAATGCTTCCCCCCCCTCCGCCCTCCGAATTTTCATCTGCATCATTTACGTAAATATACAGAAAACAATCAATAACGGTCCCAGGATTGATCCTTGTGGTAGACTGCTGGACATCGGCCTCTTGTCACCCAAACAGCCTTCTACTTTGTGTGCCAGTCTCTGATCCATCTCACCAAGTTTCCCTCAGGTCCATGTGCTTTAACCTTCTCAGTCAGTCTTCCACGTAGGATCTTGTCAAAAGCTCTGCTGAAATGCATCAAATGAACTACCCTCATTCACACACTTGATCATATTTTCAAGAAATTCTAATAAGTTTGTTCGGCATTATGTCCCTCTGACAAAGCTGAGCTGCCTATCGCTAATTCACCAATGTCTTTCCAACTGGGTATTAATTCACTCCTTCAGAATTTTCTAAAAATAGTTTCCCTGTCACTGATATGTGACTCATTCTGTAATTTCCTGGTTCATCATGACCAACCCTCTTTAAAAAGTGGAACCTCATTAACCATCCTCCAGTCCTCTAGCACTTTCCCCATGGTCAGAAAGGAATTAAACATTTATGTCAGAGTCCCTGCAACTTCCTGCCTTGCCTCCTACAGAAGCCTGGGATGTGATTAATCTGGGCCAGGGGATTTGTCTGTTTTTAAACTCGACAGAATACCACAAGTACCTCCCTGTTTCTGATGTCAAACTGTCCTTTTTCCTGAAGTTCTCTTTTTCCAAAGTGAAGACTAAAGAGATGTATTCATTCAATACCTGTGGCTTCACATATAGGTTTCCCTCTTGGTCCTGAGTGGGCCCTACTCTTTCCCTGATTAACCTCTTCCTTTTAATGTATTTATAAAGTATCTTAAGATTCTCCCTAATCCCGTTCACGATTCTTTTTTCATGCTCCTTTTCGCTTTTCTAATTGCTTTCTTAAGTTCCCTCCTGCAGTTCATGTATTCCTCTAGGGCTGCTGAATTGCTCCCTTTGGATTTGTTGAAAGCCTGACATTTCTTCTTTATCCAGACCTTGTATACTTTCATGCACTATCTCCAATTTCACGAGTGCTGGATTACTCCTTGTTCATCTCTACTCTGCAATTGGTAGCAGCGTTTTTAGTCATAAAGTCACAGACAAGTACAGCACAGAAGCTGATCCTTCAGTCCAACTCGTCCATGCTGACCAGATATCATAACCCAGTCCAGTCCCATTTGCCAACACTTGGTCCATATCCCTCCAAACCCTTCCTATTCATATACTGTTCCCATCCAGATACCTTTCAAATGCTGTAATTGTACGAGTTTCCACCACATCCTCTGGCAGCGCATTCCATACACGTACCACCCTCTGCATGAAAAAGGTTGCCCCTTAGGTCCCTTTTAAAGTTTTCCCCTCTCACCCTAAGCCTATGCCCCCTAGTTCTGGACTCCCCCACCCCACGGAAAAGGCCTCGTCCATTTACTCTTTCCATGCCCCTCTTGATTTTATAAACCTCTATAAGGTCACCCCTCAGCCTTAGACGCTGCAGAAAAAACAGCTCAAACCCTCCAACCCTGGCAACATCCTTGTAAATCTTCAGTGAACCCTTTCAAGTTTCACAACATCCTTCCGATAGGAGGGAGACTAGAATTGCACGCAATATTCCAAAAGAGTCATTTGATTCTTTTCCTCTGAACCCTTTTTGTCTTTGCATCTGCCTGCTGGCTTCCAAGAATCTCCTCCAAATCCACCCCACTCCTCCTCTTAACCATGCCTTTCCTGAAGTGTCAGTATCCTTTCGTTTATTTATTTTCCCCTTACAACAAGGTATCTTCTTACAGGTGAGGAAATCTCTCAAAGCACAAGTCGTTGATCTGTGTTTACAGGGATAGAGAATGGTGACATTAACTCACGTGCACCTTGATTGACTGCATGGCTTAATGTGATAATCCATTATTCCTTAGGTTTGCAACAATATAACCAGCACTGCTGCCAATCTCATTGTTCATGTGTTCCCATATGAAAGAGAGAAGTCTGTGCTCTGTATTCTATGGTGAAAGTGAGGAGTGCAGATAAGAGTCATAGAGTCATAGAGATCTACAGCATAGAAACAGACCCTTCGGTCCAACCCGTCCATGCCGACCAGATATCCCAACCCAATCTAGTCCCACCTGCCAGCACCCGACCCATATCCCTCCAAACCCTTCCTATTCATATACCCATCCAAATGCCTCAAACATGCTGCAATTGTACCAGCCTCCACCACATCCTCTGGCAGCTCATTCCATACACGTACCACCCTCTGTGTGAAAAAAACTGCCCCTTATGTCTCTTTTATATCTTTCCCCTCTCGCCCTAAACCTATGCCCTCTAGTTCTGGACTCCCCACCCCAGGGAAAAGACTTTGCCTATTTATCCTATCCACGCCCCTCATGATTTTGTAAACCTCTATAAGATCACCCCTCAGCCTCCGATGCTGCAGGGAAAACAGCCCCAGCCTGTTCATCCTCTCCCTATAACTCAAATCCTCCAACACTGGCAACATCCTTGTAAACCTTTTCTGAATCATTTCAAGTTTCACAACATCTTTCCGATAGCCAGGAGACCAGAATTGCATGTAATATTCCAACAGTGGCCGAACCAATGTCCTGTACAGTCGCAACATGACCTCCCAACTCCTGTACTCAATACTCTGACCAATAAAGGAAAGCATACCAAACGCCTTCTTCACTATCCTATCTACCTGCAACTCCACTTTCAAGGAGCTATGAATCTGCACTCCAAGGCCTCTTTGTTCAGCAACACTCCCTAGGACCTTACCATTAAGTGTATAAGTCCTGCTAAGATTTGCTTTCCGAAAATGCAGCACCTCGCATTTATCTGAATTAAACTCCATCTGCCACTTCTCAGCCCATTGGCCCATCTGGTCAAGATCCTGTTGTAATGTGAGGTAGCCCTCTTTGTTGATGCTGGAGATCAGAGTCTAGATTAGAGTGGTGCTGGAAAAGCACAACAGGTCAGGCAGCACCTGAGGAGCAGGAAAATTGATGTTTCGGGCAAAAGCCCTTCATCAGGAATGAGGCAGAGAGCCTCCGCGTTGGAGAGGTAAATGGGAGGGAGGTGGGGCTGGGGAGAAGGCAGCCAAGAGTACAATAGGTGGATGGGGGTGGGGATGAAGGTGATGGTCGGAGAGGAGGGTGGTGTGGAGAGGTGGGAAGGAAGATTGGCAGGTAGGACAGGTCATGAGGATGGTGCTGAGCTGGTATGCAGGTCCTGGGCCTCCTCCTCTGCCGCTCCCTCACCACCCAACGCCTGGAGGAAGAACGCCTCATCTTCCGCCTCGGAACACTTCAACCCCAGGGCATCAACATGGACTACACCAGTTTCCTCATTTCCCCTCCCCCCACCTGACCCCAGTTCCAACCTGCCAGCCCAGCACCATCCTCATGACCTGTCCCACCTGTCAATTTCCCTTCCCACCGATCCACTCCACCCTCTTCTCTGACCTATCACCTTCATCCCCATGTCCATCCACCTATTGTACTCTCAGCTACCTTCCCGCCCACCCCACCCCACCCCACCCCACCCCAGCCTCACACCCCTCCCATTTATCCTGCCTCATTCATGATAAAGGGCTTTTGCCCGAAACGTTGATTTTCCTGCTCCTCGGATGCTGCCTGACCTGCTGTGCTTTTCCAGCACCACTCTAATCTAGAGACTGTATTCTATGCAAATCTTATCAAACGTGCCCTGAAAGGATGTTTGATCTACATTCTCAAACATGACTGGAAAGTTCAGAAGGTTTAATGTGTACAGAATTTCTCCTTGCTGGCCCAGGATTTGGGCAGACTAGATGGGCCCCATGAGGGGCACTGGGCAAAGGCCAAAGGATCAGTAACATGGAGGTTGCGGTAAAAGCATAAATAAAAAAAGAGAGATGGTTTGTTTGTTCTGCTGATAACCTCTGGATAAAACATTTGCACAGTCGTGAAGTTGCAATCTTCATGCTCTCACTTTCAGTTTGACCTGGCGCTCCCTCAAGCCAAGTGCTAATTCACTTATTGGAGTGGGCCTTCATTCAAAATTTCAACACATACGATAAAGGCCTGGAGCCATAATTCACTCTTTCATCACTGTACTGAAATCTCAGAATCACTTTTCTGTTTGTGCTGCTCCTGACATGCCAGGCAAGTTATCACTCACATTCACTGAATATATCGGATAGCCTTCTTATCCGTTACCAATATGTAAATTAGTAAATGTACAACTGGAGAGGATCAGTGGAGAAACTGTCTCTTCATTCTTCTACTTTAAAGACATTTTGATTAGATTAGATTCCCTACAGTGAGGAAACAGGCCCTTCGGCCCAATCAGTCCACACCAACCCTCCAGAAGGCAGCTCACCACCACCTTCTTAAGGGCGACTAGGGACAGGCAAAAAGTGTTGGCCCATATGGTGATGCTCATGTCCCACGAATGAATAAGAGAAAGGAAATTGGCTGAGTAGAGGACTTGGCAGTCAATGGTGCTGTCAGTGTGGACAGAGCTGGAGCGTTTGGCTCTCAGTTATTAACAGGTGTTGCAAGAGGCAGGCCAGCTAGTGCAGTTTTAATTGACCAGCCTAATAAAAGTGCCAGATTGCTGAATATTGTACGCTGGAGCAGTTCAAAGTCAGAGCCGAGAGAGTCTAATTGTCGGGGATTAAACTCAAAGCCCGTGCTTGGAAGCCAGAGCTGTTGTAGAGGATTAGGACCTGTCTGATCCTCACATGCTGACACGGCAACCACAGAACAGAGCTTCCTCCTTCAGGCCATGAGGAAAAGGCAAGTCAATGATACCTTAAGTTTAATCTGGCCAATCAACCTACTAATGAGATCTGACAGCACTCACCTAATTGGCCCATACTGTCCAACAGATGGCTGATTAGTTTTAAACACACGGCCAGGAGCTGAAGCCAGTAGTTCATCAGTTCCTGGTTCCCAGCAGGGTTTCCAAAATAATTGTTTCCCTTTTCTTTAATAAAACGGTTTTCCTCAGGCTTGTGCGCAGGATCCAATGCTCTGTCTTTAAAAAAACGAGAGGAGTAAATGGTATTTCTCACAGAAACATTTCACAGCTTCAACAGCCAGTGTTTGAAGTCCCACAAGCAGTACTGTGATAATTGACCGGATAATCTCTGTTAGTGATGCTGTTTGAGCAATAAGTGTTGACCATGATGAAAAGAAATTGATTAATTACAGCCATTGAGTGATGTTTCAATAAAAAGGAATGGGTATGAGAATGACGTTTTAACCAATAGAAGCAGTTCCATTGAGTCCCTCTGATTAACAACTAACATTGTTTTAATCTGAGTCCATGTCAGTGGGGAAAACTTTGGGTTTTTTGCATAATGGAGAACAGCCTGTCCTTCAATGTCTCACCGAGGCGATGTAATCATTATTATATCACACAATAGCGCAGTGAAATGTCCGAAAGTGCTCAAACATGACAAATTGTGCTCACAGTGTGATGCCTGTTACATTGGCAGTATGTCAGATGATACAGAGCAAGAAGATCACAGGCTCGAATCCCAGTTGGTGCTGAGGTAACTCATCTCGGGAGCTGACCTCATTTAACCTCAGAGCCCCTGGGTTAGTCCAAGTGATTAGACTGGACTCTGCCATCGATGCACCTGGGTGGTTATTTCAGGATACTGTACTTACTGTCTAGTGAGTTGGATCCTGAGGTTACTTCCTATGTCTGTCAATCTGTGTCACTGTCTGAGCTGCTGCATCACTGCCTGGTTTGAGAATTGCACCCTCTCGGATTGTAAGACCCTACAATGGATAGTGAGGACTGCTCAGATCATCGGTGTCTCTCTTTACACCACACACTGCATCTGACAGGCTAAGGGCATTGTGGATGACCCACACCCCTCACTCAAACTGTTCTCCCTCCTGCCATCTGGCAGAAGATACTGGAGCATTCAGTCTCTCACGGCCAGTTTCTTCCACCTGACAACCACCTGATGAAGGAGCACTGTTCCAAAAGCTAGTACCTCCAAATAAACCTGTTGGACTGTAACCTGGTATTGTGTGATTTTTAACTTTGTCCACCTCAATCCAACACTGGCTACGAGTGTGTAGTTTGTGCTGTCCACGTAGCACCCTTGGTCCTAGAGGAACGCTGTCTCGTTTTTACTGGATCACTTGTGATCGGTAGGAATGACAAATAAAAAGATACTCTGCTCTATCTCAAACCATGACTTTGACAGAATTAATCACTGAATGGTTGCAGTGCAGAAGGATGCCATTCAGCCCATCATATCTGCAGTGACTCTCTGAGCATTGCAACTTATTAACCAGCCCTTTCTCCATAACCCTGCACAATATTTCTATTTGCATAATCTTCCAACACTCTCTTGAATACCTCAATTGAACCTACTCGCACCACATTTCCAGACCAGCACATCCCAGGATCTAACTACTTCTGTGTTTAAAGGCTTTTTCTCACTTGCTTTTCTTCTTTTGCAAAATGTTTTCAAACTTGACCTCTGATTCTTGAGCCATTTACAAGAGAGGAACGTTTCTCCCTAATTATTATATCCTGACCCTTCAGGATTTTGAAGACTTCTGTCAAATCTTCTCTTGGTCTACACTTTCACCAGGGAAAATAGTCCCAACTTCTCCAGTCTTTTCTCATAGCTGAAGCATTTTACCTTTGGAACCATTCTTGTAAACCTCGTCTGCTATCTCTACAATGCACTCACATCTTTCCAATTGTGTGGGATCCAGAAATGTGCACTCTATTCCAGCTGAGGTCTAACTAGTGCTTCTGCGGTCTGTTCTTGCCTCATTGAAATTGGCTCTTTGCCAGTTGAGCATTCTTACTCTCGATTAACCATTGTCATTTTCTACTGTCTTCCTGAACCTATAGACGCTACATCTCATTACTGTCTCCTCAATGTTCCCTCACTGTCAATTGATCTACTTGGGTTGCCTCATTCCTAGTATCAGGTCTTGCAGTGCCTCCTTATTTGTTGGATTTTATGCACAATGCTGTAAGAAATTCTCCTGAACACAATTGAGGAACACTTGTCCCTCGTAATCTCTTATACTGCCATTATAGCAGTCAATGTTCGGGTGCTGAAAGTCCTCATTAAATGGTTACACCTCTCTGTGATTTCCTTGCAGATTTGTTCCCTTCTATATACAGGGGCAGCCTTGATTATCCAAACTTCCATTTTCTGAATTTCGGATTATCCGAACAAGATCTCAAGGTCCCAAAGCTTGGGTAAACCATATTGTCCAAACATTTGATTATCCAAACATTCAATTATCTGAACCAAATGCTCCTCTCTCGTGTCATTCGGATAATCGAGGTTGCCCTGTATCCCATCATCTGGTGGTCCATGTATTATACCAAGAACTTGAGTTTGGATGGGTTTCTCTTCGGAAGGCGGTGTGGGCTTGTTAGGCCGAAGGGCCTGTTTCCACACTGTAGAGAATCTAATCTAATCTAATCTAAACTGTAATGATATCCTATCTCCTCCTGCTCTCTCCTTTCTTTTAGGTAATGTTCCTCTCTACCTTTGCCTTTGTTTCTCCCAGTGAGATAGTACTCAGGGGATGAGTGTGGTAGAGGATTGTCAAATGCGTTTCTGGAAGGCACCTTGTAGATGCTGACATCTCTGTAATATGCCTTGATTTTCAAAGAGAAGGTGGGGGAAGGGGTAGTTAGCATCCCGCTTCCCTCCAGTTAACCATCTAGTAACAGCTAGTTAATAGTTAGTTGGCAAGCTTGTTGGGGAGGGCCTGAAAATAGTTGTCAAGCAAGAGGGAGTTGTATTTTTAGGTCTTAGCATGAGTGTTCAAAGAATTGTGACAAGGAATGGTCCATGACATGAAGGTTTTTTTTGATGAATAATTGAATGTAAGAGAGTTCTTCAAACACGTTACCTAGTGATCGAAACTCTGTTGTTGTGGGGGTACTCTTGGAGGAGGTCAATTGCACTATATCAAAGAGAGGTTGCTGGAAGTCCATAGCCTTTTCAAGGAACTGATTCACCTTCTAATAAATATGTACACTTAGTTTAGACATGAGGCCAGTGCTGTTGCTTCTCTCCTTGGTGTCTCTCTATCTTCATGAGATCATGACTGACATAACTTTCTATTCAGATATTTAGGTAATAAGCTTTTATTCTATTGCTCCAAATATCATATTGACATGAACTTGCCTCACTTCCTGTGTTGCTGTGAACCAGGCTCTTTACATATTCAGCAGTGTGTCAATTGGTTTGTTAAACTAGACACGGTACAAACCCATATCACACAGAGACTGGGAGGAGGGGAAAGTTGGGTACGCACGTAGTTCACAATTCAGAGTAATGCAGTTGGAGATTGGTGTGAAAAGAGGGTGATTGAAACATAGTGCTCCTCCTATCTTTCCATTGACCATTTGGCTGCTTGTACCATTCTACGAGGCGTAGATGACTTATATCAATGCTGCCGTCTGCTTCTCACCATTTGATCAGGTCCTGACCCCGGAATGAAAATTCAGATCTCTTGTCTTGTGATTTTGTTTGGACCTCATTGTCCACAACTCCACTCATTTTTTCTCTTTCTCTCTCTCTCCCTCTCAGTGTAGCTTTGTATGGACATCTCTCTATCAATCACCCTGCCTGTGTGTCAGACCTGTTAATGTTGGATCAGACTGAGGTTTTCTGTCCAAACTGTTGCTGTCCTGGCTGCCCAGCCTTGGTGTGCTCAATGCCTCCTGGAATTGTGGCATTCTAGTTCCAGAAGTCTCCGAGTAGAGATGGTCTCACCACGTCTGCAGCTTTAAAGACAGTTGCTATGAATTTCTTCAGTAAACATGTCTGGTAGCAACAGAGCAAAGCCTGCTAGGTGATGGACCAACTTTCACACTTCACGCTGATTCTTGGAGGTTAACGATGCGTGTTCAGTGCATCCATATGATTTATAACCCTACTGGAATCCTGCCTCCAACAGTTTCTCAAAGAGGAACTTCATTTCCCTGAGAGCACTCATAATGTGCAAGTTCAGAGAAGATTTAATAGATTAATATCGGGAATGGGCGGGTTGTGTGACGAGGGAAGGTTGGACAGACCAGGCTTGCATCTACTGGTATTTAGAAGAGTGGGAGGTGATTTAGTTGAAACATGTAAATCCCAACAGGGTCTTGACAAGGTAAATTCGGAGAGTCTGTTTCCTCTTATTGAGCAACCTAGAACTAGGAGTTGATGTTTACAAATCAGGGATTGCCCATTTAAAGCAGAGATGGGAAGTTTTTTTCTCTGAGGGTAGTGAGGTCTTTGGAACTCTCTTCTTGAAGAAGTTGTTGAAAGCTGAGTTTTGGAGTATTTCAAAGGCAGAGGTAAACAGATTCTTGGTTACCAAGGGGGGTGTGTGAGTGGTGACAGGTTACAGGGGCTAGGTGGGAATGTCAATCTGAGATTCTGATCAGGTCAGCCATGATCTGACTAAATGATGTGACTGTATTGTAGCAACTCTCACCCAACAACCAATCCCAATTCCACTCTCCACCCCACCCAACAACCATCATCAAGCCAGGACGTTGTGCCATGTAGTGGCTCCCAGTCAAGCGATGCCTTATTCTGAATCTGCCAGTCATATTTACCAATCCCTCATTACCCCTGTAATATCCTCCAGTTCCACCCATCGTCTAACCCTGAACATCCAAAGTTTGAATCATTTCACAAGTGACTGGCTGTGACTTTGGTGTCCTTGGGTCTAAGCTCCGAAATCCCCTCCCCAAACCTGTCTAAATCTCTGAATCTTCCCATCTTCAAAATGGTTGTAACCTGCCTTTCCAATCAAGCTCAGACAGTTTGCAGTAATATTGCCCGTGGTGTTGAGTTTTGCTTCATATCACTCCGGTTTGACACATGTCATTATGTAGGAGAAACTGAGGGCTGCAGATGCTGGAGATCAGAGTCGAAGAGTGTAGCGCTGGAAAAGCACAGCAGGTCAGGCAGCATCCGAGGAGCAGGAGTGTCGAAGTTTCGGGCATTAGCCATTCATCAGGAATGAGGCTTGTGGGCCAGGGGGCTGAGAGATAAATGGAAGGGGGTGATGGGGCTGGGGGGAAGGTAGCTAGGAAAGTGATAGTAGATGAAGGTGAGGGAGAAGGAGATAGGTTGGAGAAGAGGGTGGAGTGGATAGGTGGGAAAGGCGATGGACAGGTCAAGAGGGTGGCGCTGAGTTGGAGGCTTGTCACTGGGATAATGTGGGGGGAAGGGAAATGAGGAAACACCTCATCTTCCACTCTGGGACCCTGCAACCACACAGGATTAATGTGGATTTCACCATTTTCCTCATTTGCCCTCCTTCCACCTTATCCCAGTCCCAAGCCTCCAACTCGGCACTGCCTCTTAACCTGTCCATCATGTTTCCCACCTATCTGCTCCATCCTCCTCTCTGACCTATCACTTCCACCCCCACCTTCATCTATCTATTACATTCCCAGCTATTTTCCCCCCAGCCCCACCCCCAACTCCCATTCGTCTCTCAGCCCCTTTGGCCCACAAGCCTCATTCCTGAATAAGCGTTAATGCCTGAAATGTTGATTTTCCTGCTCCTCAGATGCTGCCTGAGCTGCTGTGCTTTTCCAGCACCACAGTCTTGATATTTCATCATGTAAAAGGCACTATATAAATGTAGGTAGCTGTTGTTGAACTAACACGCATCAACTTGTTATAAATCGACTGGTTGCAGGAGCAGGAGTAGGCCATTTGGCCCCTCGAGACTGGCCTGCCATTCAATGAGATCGTGGCTGATCTGGTTTTGAGTTAAGACGTAGCAAAGTTTTACAAGTTTACAGAGGGCTGACTAGGATTGCAGCAGTCGGTGACAATCAGAAGGTTGAAATCAGAAAACATCCTTGTTTTTCAGGGCTGGATACAATAGGAAAGAGAACTTGAGAGCTCAGAGCGCAGAGTAGAAAGAAGTCATTAAAGTGTGAGGGAGCTTGGGCTGAGTGTTTTGAAAAAGCCTTGCACCAATGCAGCACATTTCTCAGCCTCAACATCCCACAGCATTTTAACACTGTACTTTTGAGATGCATTGGCTGTTTCAACATAACAAACACACCAGTTAGTTTGCAGGTGGTGGCCTCTGCAAACAGAGATGAGATAAATAAGCAGATCATCTTTTGCAGCGATGTACATTGGTGGGGATGTGGAGGTAAATATGGGTCAGGTCTCTCCTGCTCCTCTTCAAAATAGATTTCTCACGTTTGCTCAAGAGAGCAGACAAGGCTCCGATTTAATATCTCATCCCAATATTGGCATCTCCCACTCAGTGCTGCACTGAAATGTCAGCTACGGGATAAATGCTGGCTGAGACTGCTTGGGTTGAGTGGTCTGTTTCTGCGGTTTTAAACTCAGTGTCGGTCAGCATTTTGCACAGCGATGAGAAACCTGCTCCCTTGCTGCGCAGGAGCGATATTGAAACCAGGGCCAGGAATTGAATTGTTGCTTGTGGCTGCTCTGAGAGCAACAGGAAACTTAGGTCTGGAAGCCAAAGTGCTGGGCTGCGAAGGAACTCGGTGCCATTATTACCCACAGCACAGATTGTCGCTTTTTATTACGCAGAACATTATCCTGCTCTTCAATCTGTTACCTTCAGAGTCGATGTGCATTTGAAAGCTGTGCAGTGAATGGTTGCCAACTTGGATTGCATGTATTCCTATTACTCCTGCTTTCATCTGCCCCATGCTGTCATTCCCACCATGGCTTGCTCCATTGTCTCAACACATTGTCCTCTCATGTCAGTTTTTTTAAGCTGGTTGGATGGCTTTTGATTGTCGGACAGAACATCGTATTTTCCCGTCTTCAATATTTTTAGAACCAATAAACTAAGAGTGTTTATACGAAGTGGGTTTTTAAAAAAAATAATGCTTTGGTTTTTATCTTGGCTTGTTTGGAGTTGTCCTGCAGATTAACCTTCAACTCCTGCAGTCTCCAGGACAATACTGGAGGTTACCACGTCTCACACAAAGCTAAGCAGCATCCCAAAAGAGCTTGGGCACTTTTCCCTTACTCATTTGCTGACAGGAACAGTGGAATTCTACTGTGGTTTCTCCACTGAGCTTAATCGCACTGCTAGATCGGCAAGAGAAAATCACAGCCCACTTGAGAAATTTATTTTCCATTTCCTCTATCTCTAGGCACGATGACTTTTTAAAGAACTTCACTGACAGACTGTTAGGGACCTGTTTCTCTTGTGTGCAAAACTATACACTGGCCCCTGGGTATTGTAGACCTGTCCAAATGTTCTGCAAAGCAAAATACACTCACCAACCCTGCTCTATTTACTTAGTATCTTCAAAGAAGCATTTACTGCTGTCTGGATTTTGCTTGATGAGATCCCCCACTGTTAAGGGGATATTGTCATCAAGGATTTGTGACTCATGAGAAGCTGCTTACTCACAGGCTGAGAGATAGATGTAGCAGAGAGTGTGAGAAAGTGAGCTAGGCAAGTACATGATGTGGCATCTACACCTCATGGACGGAATAGTTTCCTCAGTTGCACTGCTCTCTTATGTTCACTTTCTGTCTTCCCCTCTCATGTTCTCCATTTCATCTCTTTCCATCTTTTACTCTGTCGAGGCTGCAGGTAGGTTTTGTAGCAATGGTTCATTACGTTGTACTTGGGAAAGGTCTTCGAATTGAGCTGGGTCAAGTGACAGCGAAGGGGCGGGGGGGGGGGGGTGCTGTGGAACAGAGATCATTGTATCGTAAGGATTAGAGCGAGGATAGAAAATCGCTTTGGTTAATCTGGAGTAAAACTGTTCAACTGGCAGACACTGGACCTCAGTGGGGCAATAGCAGAGTTAGCCCAAATAGACTGGGATCAAAGGGGGAGAAGGGGAACATTAGCTGAACAATGGTCTTCAGAGAGGGGATGGTTTAGGCTTCGTCAAGGTATATTCTCTCTGAAGGTATCAGTGGGACGAACAAATCCAGAGCTCCCTGGGTATAAAAAGGGATTAGAAATTAACTTAACCAATGACAGACAGGACAGACTGCAGCATGCTCATGATAGTCTACACGACTGAAAGGCAAGTTGATTACAGAAGATTCAAAAGGAGTTGAAGAAGCATGTCTGAGAAGCAAAGAGTGAGTATGAAAAGGGACTGGTAGCTACCACAAAAGAAAATCCCAGTATTCCACAAGCACACCAACAGTAATAAGGTGGTAAAAGGAGGACTAGGGTGGCTTGGGGGACCAGATGGAAATGTTCCACATTGAACCAAGAGGCATGTTAAATGTCCACAGATGAGATGCGGAACATAAATGTCCATAGATGAGGATATTGGTGACAGATGAGGTAATGTAGTGGCTAGAGAGTTTAAAAATGATAGAGAGGTGATATTCGATAAGCTGTTGGTGCTCAAAGTTGAGAAGGCCACTGAACCCAGAAGAGGCACTGGTAATAATTCTCAATCTTCACTTGATTCAGGAGTGGCGTTGGAGTATTGGAGAATTACAATCATTATGGCTTTGTCCAAAAAAGGTTGTAAAGATAGCCCCACCAATTTCAGACCAGCCAGTTTAACATTGGATTTTGGGGGTACTTCTAAATGCAATTAATTATAACATGGAAAAAATGTGGATTAACTTGGAAGGGCCATCATGGATTTGTTAAATTATGTCTAACTTGCTAATGTTAAGTCACCTCATTCCTTGTAACATGACATCGGGTCTTTACCATGGCTAACCCAACTCACCTGCACATCCTGGAACACTACAGAGCAATGTCTAGCATGGACAACCCACCTAACCTGTACATCTTTGGACTATGGGAGAAAACCAGAGCACCCGGACGCAGGGGAGAATGTCCAAACTCCACACAAACAGTGGAATTGAACTTGGGTTCCTGGTGCTGTGAGGCAGCAGTGATAACCACTGAGCCACCATGCCACCCTCTTCTCCTGTAGAGATGTGCTAGAGCTGAGATGACTGACCTCCAACAACCAACACCATCCTCCCTGTGCCAAGTATGATTGCAACCAGCAGAGAGTTTGCTCCTTGATCCCCATTGACACCAGTTTTGCTAGGGCTCCTTGATGCCACACCCAGTCTAATGTGGCCTTGATGTCAAGGGTTGTCACTCTCACCTCATCTCTGGAACTCAGCTCTTATGTCCATGTTTGAACCAAGGCTGTAATGAGGTCAGGAGCTGAGTGGCCCTGGGGGAAGCCAAACTGGGCGTCACTGAGCAGGTTATTGCTGAGCAGGTGCTGCTTGATAGCACTGTTGGTGACACCTTCCATCACTTTACTGATGATCGAGAGGAGATTGATGGGGCAATAATTGACTGGGTTGGTTGGATTTGCTGTGCTTTTCCTGTGCACATTCTCAGATAGAAGCCAGTGTTGTAGCTGTACTGGATCAGTGTGGCAAGGAGAGTGGTAAGCTCTGGAGCGCAAGTCTTCAGCATTATTGCCAAAATGTTGTCAGGACCCATAGCCTTTATAGTATCCAGTATCTCTAACCATTTCTAGATATTACATGGAGTGAAGCAGCTTTGACAAAGGGTCAGTTAGACTCAAAACATCAGCTCTTTTCTCTCCTTCCAGATGCTGCCAGACTTGCTTAGATTTTCCAGCATTTTCTCTTTTGGTTTCAGATTCCAGCATCCGCAGTAATTTGCTCTTATCTGGGAGTAATATCCATGGCTTTCTGACTGAGAGACAAGAACGCTATCTGCTATTGGCATAAATCTTGGGAGAGTGAAGGAGAGAACATTAGAAAAAATGGCATTGGAGAGAAGGGGTGAAGTTGGGGGTTTGGAATTCAGATAAGAAGAAAATTCATTCAACATTTCACAGTACGTTTGGAATGTTTTGAATTCATGTTTGCGATGTGAACCTTCACCTATGGGATCACTGGTTTACAGTGATGCGGCCAACTGCAGATACCAATAGTTTGCATTTAAATTGTGTCTTTAATGGAGTAAAACATTTCAAGACACTGTAAAGGATTTGATGCCGGCTCACACAAAGGGCTATTCGGAGAAAGTGAGGCCTGCAGATGCTGGAGATCAGAGTCGAAAAGTGTGGCGCTGGAAAAGCACAGCAGGTCAGGCAGTATCCGAGGAGCGGGAGAATCAACGTTTTGGGCATAGGTCCTTCAGAAGGGCTTGGGCCCGAAATGTCAACTTTCCTGCTCCTCAGATGCTGCCTGGCTGCTGTGCTTTTCCAGTACCACACTTTTCAGAAGGGATATTAGGATTGATATATTTATTTATTTATTTATTGTCACATGTATCAAAATACCGTGAGAAGCTTTGTTTATGAGCAGTACAGGCAGATCATAGTAAGCAACGATGTATAGATCAAAAAGACTTAGACAGAGCCCTATAGGATACATTGCGCATGGGTGTGTGCTTGGCAAGATCAACGTTAGCAAGATCAGCATTATTTAAGTCTAGAGAGTCCATTCATCAGTCTAATAACAGCCGGGAAGAAGCTGTTCCTGAACCTGCTGGTGCGTGTGTATCTTCTGCCTGATGGAAGAGAATATTGGAAGTCATTACTGCGGTGCGATGGGTCTTTGATGATGTTGGCAGTCTTTCCATGGCAGTGAGCCATGTACTTGAAGTCCATGGATGGGAGGTTGGCTTCCGTGATGGTCTGGGCTGTGCACACCACCTTCTGTAGTTTCTTACAGTCCTGGGCAGAGCAGTTGCCATACCAGGCCGTTATGCACCCGGACAGTATGCTTTCACTGGTGCATCTGTAAAAGTTGGTGAGGGTCCTAATGGACGTGCCAAATTTCCTGATTTGAGGAAGAAGAGGTGTTGTTGTGCCTTCTTGACCGTCACAAAAACATGGGAAGTCCAGGACAGGCTGTTGGTTATCATCACTCCTAGGGACTTGATGCTCTCCGCTCTCTCAACCTCAGTGAGCCAAAGAGAGAGGTTTAAAGAAACCGAAAAGAGAGATTTATGGAGGGAATTCTACAACTGAGGGCCTGGACAGCTGAAATCATAGCGGCCAGTTGTGGAGCAATTGGAATCGGAGGGGGTGCACATGAGGCTAGAATTAGAAATCTCAGAGGGCTAAAGAGAGAGGGAGTGTGAGGACATGGAGGAATTTGAAAGCAAAGTTTTGAAATTTGAATTTTTGAATCCAGGTCCTGCATAACCAGGAGGCCGGTGTGGTCACTGAGCATAAAGGTGATGACTGAAGGAGCTTGGTGTGGGATAATGCTTCATCCATTCGCTTTCCACACAGTGATGGGAGAATATGTAATCGAGAGGGTTACTGTGGTTTTATTCACTAGTGGGATCTGGTACTACAAATGATCTGCTTTCAGTACCTGAGTGATTTTGCTGCTCGCCAATTTACAAATTACCCATAGTCAATCATTTATCCGTGAATCTTTCAGCCTGTAAAACAAATTTGTGAATGTGTTTCGAAATGTCACTGTTCAAGTAATTCTGAGCACCAGATTTGTTTCACAATTACTGGATGTCTTCAAGTTTTATGTGTATCAGTCTCCATCACTTTACTTTCTGTGTCTGGGTGTGTTTCGCTCGAGGCATATCTGTCTGTGAGTCTGGTTCTATGGGCATTTCGGACTGAGTGTAGCTCTGTGTGGCTAATGGGTGTCTTGCTGTCTGTGTGCACTTCTGTCAGTGCTGTTCAATGTGTGTTTCCGTGTGTCACTCTGTACCTGTTTGTATGCTTCAGCGCATCTCTATATCTCACCATGTGCATGCTTGTCTCTATTTCATTTTGCAGCTGGACATCCTAACCGAGGTAAGGCAAAGTTGGGTTTGGGATGCCCCATGGTTTGCTCAGGGCAACTCCTATCCTCCCTGTTTGGGAGCACCTTCTTCTTTAGAGCTGACAGTCAATCCAACAACCAAAAATCCTATTATGGCAGAAGTGGTTACTAATTGTACAAGCTGCTGCTGGGAGTGCAGGAAAATACCATCATTGAGGAACAATGGACCTGGAGATGCAGAGGAAGGCCAGGGTATTGCTGGGGGCAGACTGCCAGGGTCCTCGTGAGGTGTGGAGCAGAAAAGAATCTGTTTGTGTTTGCAAGGAAGGAGGATTATGTGCAGGAGGGTAGTTGCAGAATTATCGGGTGTTAGTCTCCATTGAGCCCAAGATGCACCAACCTGAATGACCTGCTCTCCACATGTTATCATTTCCAACAGCTCCTGCCATTTGCTGGAAAAAGGGCCTGAAGTAATGATTAATTGTAGTCTCAACAGCCAGTCCTTCATCTGCGGAATTCATTGCAGCAGAAGGTTGTGGAGGCCAGGTCATTGAGTATATTTAAAATAGAGATAGATAAGTTCTTGGTTGCCAAGGATGTCAGAGGTTACAAGGAGAAAGCAGGAAATGGGGTTGGAAAACCTATCAGACATGACAGGGCAGACTCAGTGGGCCGAATGGCCTAATTTCTGCTCCTATGTCTTATAGTCTTATCTCAGCTGTGCAGCCCCTCCGCGGTTCCTCTGAGCTTCGGTGCATTGCCAACACATTGACTTCGGCCCCAGAACTTGCTGCTGCACAAGGACTTCGAAGGTCCATGCACCACAAACCAGATGAGAGGGAGTATTGCTCAGAGCCTCACTTGGCCTGAGGTTTGGATGAGGTGTGTGTGTGTTGCTGCTGGATATACCTCACCTGCTGTTGGTAGCGTATTGGTAGAGATGGGTGATCAGCAGCCACAGAGTCACTGTCCTGGTGAACCCACTGCCATTTGCTTGCTCCTGTGGTGGCTGTAAAACCTCACTCTGCTTATCTGTGTATGTGTGTGTGTCTTTCTGCTGGTGGACACAGGGCTAAGTTTGTCTGTTGCTCTGTATATATTTATTGGTTCACATGGGTGTGTGTGTGTGTGTGTGTGTGTGTGTGTGTGTGTGTGTGTGTGTATACGAGTCAATCATGGCTGATGGGCATTTCAACGCCACGTACCTGAACTCTCCCCATATCCCTTCAGTCTTTGCAAGATCAAGAATTTATTAATCTCTGCCTTGAAGACACCCAACATCCCGGCCTCCAATGCGCTCCATGGCAATGAATTCCACAGGCCCACCACTCTCTGGCTGAAGAAATGTCTTCTCATTTCCATTCTAAATTGACCTCCTCTAATTCTAAGGCTGTGCCCTTGGGTCCTAGTATCCCCGCCTAACGGAAACAAATTCCCAGTGTCCACCCTTTTTAAGCCATGCATTATCTTGTAAGTTTCTATTAGATCTCCCATCAACCTTCTAAACTCTAATGAGTACAATCCCAGGATTCTCAGCCGTTCATCGTATGTTAGGCCTACCATTCCAGGGATCATCTGTGTGAATCTCCGCTGGGCACGCTCCAGTGCCAATACGTCCTTCCTGAGGAGTGGGGCCCAAAACTGGACACAGTACTCCAAATGGGGCGTAACCAGAGCTTTATAAACTCTCAGTAGCACATCACTGCTCTTACATTCCAACCCTCTTGAGATAAATGACAACATTACATTTGCTTTCTTAAGCAAGGACTCAACCTGCAAGTCAACCTTTAGAGAATCCTGTACTAGCACTCCCAGATCCCTTTGTATTTTATGAATTTTCTCTGTTTAGAAAACAGTCCATGCCTGTATTCTTTTTTCCAAAGGGAGAGTGTTTATTGGCGATGCATGTAATCTGTGTGTACTCCCTGTGTTAGGCTGTATATTTGTCTCTTTACACACAAGTTGTTAGTTGTCATGATGTATAGATTACATTTTGTGAACTAACTGAGTGAGGCACAAGCTGTCCGAATAGATGGGAGTTGTGTTTATTTTTGACACTGTGATGCTTGAAGCAGGTCATGTTCCTAAACCAGTATAAGCAGGTCCTACCGTGTACCCAAGTCATACATAACAAGCCAGCTCTATTATCAAGCTATTATTATTGTCTGTAGTGTTTCAGGTTTAACTGTGTATGACACTTTTCATCAGCAGTGTTTTAAAACAGAGTTTTCTTTTGAAAGTGTCGAGTGCAGCTTTGCAATTGTTTTTTTTGCTGAGAGATTGCAGAGAAAAATCTCCTTCATTTGGGCACCAGCAGTCTCTGGTTATTTTAAACAAAGAATTTGGAGCCCTCTACTTGCAGTCAGCTGTCTGGGTGGTTCACATGCTTGACTGGGCAGGGTACATCTGCAATTCCAGCACATAGTTCACCCGAGCTTGGCATCAGTTTAAAGCATTCAGCGTCTGGTATAATCCCCGCTGCTGCTATTGCTGGCTGACAGCGTATTTCAGACTAGCCGGGTCTCTTCCCAAAGGATCTTGGTCTTGGAGCCATATACCAGCAGCCAGCCCTGGTACAAGAGAGGGGAGTTGGCTTCAATATGTTGGTATCTGATACCCTCCCCTGCTAGAGAAATTGAGAACTTCCCCACTTAACTTGAAAGGGCTCAGAAATGATTTACAAGGATGTTGCCAAGGTTGGAGGGTTTGAGCTATAGGGAGAGGCTGAATAAGGGGCTGTTT
This sequence comes from Chiloscyllium punctatum, assembly GCF_047496795.1. Lineage (NCBI taxonomy): Eukaryota > Metazoa > Chordata > Chondrichthyes > Orectolobiformes > Hemiscylliidae > Chiloscyllium > Chiloscyllium punctatum. The sequence continues at coordinate 79,132,791 of NC_092744.1, forward strand.
TTCCTGGAGCTTCGGAGGCTGAGGGGTGACCTTATAGAGGTTTATAAAATCATGAGGGCATGGATAGGATAAATAGACAAAGTCTTTTCCCTGGGTTGGGGGTGCCCAGAACTAGAGGGCATAGATTTAGGGTGAGGGGGGGAGATATAAAAGCGACCTAAGGGGCAACATTTCCATGCAGAGGGTGGTACGTGTGTGGAATGAGCTGCCAGAGGAAGTGGTGGAGGCTGGTACAATCGCAACATTTAAAAGGCATCTGGATGGGTATATGAATAGGAAGGGTTTGGAGGGATATGGGCCAGGTGCTGGCAAGTGGGACTAGATTGGGGTGGGATAAGTGATCGGCATGGATGGGTTGGACCGAAGGGTTTGTTTCCGTGCTGTACATCTCTATGACTCTAAGTTGAAGAGAGTCCAGGTTTGTCGGCCAAACATCTTCCACCACAATTATCCCGGAGAAAGGGTGGGAATGGAGTGCACTTTGGCCATTTCTTCGGCGTTATGCTGGAGAATACTCATGGACATATTTAGGCACATGGTGGAACTGCACCAATCTCTCTCCACCGCCGCCACTGCCCTCCCCCCTCCTCTCCCCCCCACCTCCACACCGCAGTCCAATTTGCTTCCCATCCCATTTGTCTCTCCTCCATTTCGCGTCGCAGCTCCAATCCCATGACACTCAGATTGGGAAAATTCTGCCCGTTGTACCAAATCCAGGTCGGAGGTAACCTGGATAGTTTCCCTGGAGCTCAGACAGAGAAGCCAGCAATTGTTTGAGGTACGAAGATCACAGGACTCTTGTTCACATCCTATTTAGTGCTGTAAAGTTGACCCCCTTTTCTGGAGAAGAACTCTACCCCAGAACGCTGTGGAAGTTCAGGCATCAATGTATTCAACAGACCAGTTCTGGAATGATGGGGGAACGGCAGGATACAGAAAGCAGGCCAGAATCAGATCAGCCATGACTACATTGAATGGATGGAGTGGGATTGATGCACTGAATAGTGTGCTCCAGCACCTAATCTTACAGCAAACCTGATCAGGTCTTTGCTATTGATCACCATCCGTCGACCTGCGTAGGCAGATGGTGTAACATTAAAGTCTTGACCAAGAAGACAGCAGCTTTGATGGTGTTCTTGCTGAAACTGCACTGGAGCATGAACCTGCTGGAGAGATGGAAGCTCTGGACTGGAGCTTTCACTCAACCAATTGAGACAGTTATGTCACTTTTCATTTATTACTCAGATGGTCTGGGGCTCCTGTGTCTCAGTGGTCATGGCCCTCTGAGCCAGGACAATCAGTTTTCAGTAGTATGTAATAGCAGGCTGTTTGGAGACTATCTTCACACAACTGGTGGACCATTAGGAGGGGAAGTCAAAAACTTGGGATGATTAGTGGAACTTTGGTTGATTAAAGATAGGCCTAAAGAAGCCAATATGGCTGCTAGAACTGCTCAATCTCTTTGACTGAGATCAGGCTGGCTTGTCAAGGGCTGATGAGGCAGAGCTCACTAATAGGTCGGAAGTGTGGAATTCTACTGGAATAACTCACCTCCTGACTTCCCAAAGCCTGTCCACATCTACATTGCACAAGTCAACAGTATGATGGAGTACTTCCCTCTTTCTTGTATGAGTCTAGCAGCACTTAAGAAACTCAACACTGGCTGGGGTTAAACAATTCACTTGATTCTCACCCCAATAACGCATTAAGTGTCTATTCCCTTCACCACTGATGGTTCAGTAGCAGCAGCAGTGTGTACTATCTACAAGATGGACTGCAACAACGCACTCCTTCTTCGCTCGGGCCTTCCAAACCTCTGACTTTGACCATCTTAGATGGATAAGAGCAGCATGGGAACATGTAAATTCCCCTCCAAGCCTGCTCGCCATCCTGACTTAGAAATATATCACCATTCCTTCAGTGTTGCTGGGTCAAAATCCTGCAACTCCCTCCATAACAGGCGTGAACCTTACAGTGAAGAAGTGTCACTTGACCCAAAATATTAACTCTGCTTTCTCTCTATAGGTGCTATATCTGCTGTGTTTTTCCAGCAATTTCTGTCTTTGTTCATGAAAATTGACCTCCATTCAATATGTCAGTCTGTATCTTTGTTTCAGTTTTTGCTTTCAAAGTTGTCCATTGTTCTTCAATCCTTACCTGGTCTGTTGTGTGAAAATGCTTTGTTTCTTTCCCACAACGACTAGCATCCCACATCAACGTCATACTTGTTATTGAATCTCTTCTGCCTGCTACTTAATCCTAGATATTTCTTCATTTCCCACTCCTTTGACAACATAAAAGCTATCAGAATTCTACCTTTAATGCTGAAGCAGAGTCATATTCGGACTTGCATTGTTAACTCTGTTTCACTCTCCACAAGTGCTGCCAGAGTTTCTCCAACGCTTTCTGTGTTTATTATGATGTGCGTGTTCAGATTCTGGAGTGTGGCTTAAACCCACAGTCTCCTGGTTCCGAGTTGAGATTGCTGTTACTGAGCCAAGAGCAACCAATGCCCATAACTGCATAGCATCAGAATCAGCAGCACGAGAAGGGAAATGGGTGTGGGAAATATTAGACGGCAATCATTTCAAATATTGGAAGTGCTTTTTACATCTGTCACTGCAGGTCTGCACTTATCTGCGCACCCAGGTTCCCTGCAAACCTTTTATGTGGCCCCTGTAGTCTGGTGAGCGTCCCTCCCTTGAGTTATCCTGCTCTTCATCAAATTCCAGCCCATGCAGCAACTCGGTGCGAGGAACTGGAGACGTGGATTAGAGGCAGCAGCTGTGCTGGAAGCGATCCAAGCCTCCAACTCGGTTACCAGCGCAAAGACGAGAGTCCAACCTTTTGGCAGCACACGCACGCGTTGAAAACCCAGTTGGTACCTGGGCAGTTTGCAGGTACTTGCACTTCCTGGCAAGTGTTCGCTGCTGAAGGTGCCAGGCAACTGCCTGTGGAACTATGCAGAAGATGGGCGAGGGAGGCCTTTTTACATCCCGTTATAGCTAGTGAATGCTTTCAAAAGCAGCTGATGGATGCTGTGAACCAGCAAGCCTGTCACTGCATCTGGAGAGGTTAACAACTCACCACTCTCTTGTGTTGTCTTTACCTGTCAAACTAGGATCAGGTTTGTGGGAGGCGATAGCATGTCGGTACTGTCACTGGACTGTTAATCCAAAGACCCAAGTAATGTTCCAGGGACCGGGTTTGAATCCCACCACAAATGGTGGAATTTGAATTCAATAAAAAAAAACTGGAATTAACAGTCTAATGATGAGCATGAATCCATTGTTGAAAAAAACCGATTTGTTCACTACTTCCCTTCGGAAGAAAAGTGCTATCCTTACCTGGTCTGGCCTACATGTGACTGCAGACCCACAACAATGTGGTTGACTCTTAACTGCCCTCTGGGCAATTAGGGATGGGCAATAAATGCTGGTCTAGCCAACAAAGCTCTTATCCCAAGAATGAATGGAAAGAAAGTGAGAACATAGGACATAGGACAGTACAGCACAGAACAGGCCCTTCAGCCCACAATGTTGTGCCGACCATTGACCCTCATGTATGCACCTCAAATTTCTGAGAAAAAAGCTTGTCCACAGTCTCTTGCATTATTTCGGTCTCTATCTGTCTTTCTTTTCCGCTCTCGCCCCTTCTCTCTTGTTTTGCGTCACATGTTTTGTTTTAGTGCGTAGTTCCATCCCAAATCAAAACAAAACCAAAAGGACCGTGGATGTTGGAAATCCGAATAGATCTGAAGAAGGGTCGCTGGACCCAAAATAATAATATCTCTGATTTCTCTGCACAGATGCTGTGCCAGACCTGCTGTGTTTTCCCAGTAATTTCTCTTATTATTTTATTTGGTTTCCTTACCAGAAGGCAGAAAGAACCATCCTCTTCTCTTTACCTCCAGAGAGGGCGCTGCAAGGACCTGCATGGAACAAGGCCATTCCACAAATTTATCTCAGGCTCAAGATCAGACTCAATCTTGGAACGGTTCTGCCACAGGCAGCACCAAACAATATTATCCCATTTGAGGTGCATCCTCTTCAAAACAGAGTGGTACCTAATCATTATTTTGGCAGGTAGATAAGTCTCTCAGATTGAGCTGCAGGGACAGGGATTTGCCCTTTAGAAGTCCAATAATGAGTCACCATCTGTAATTGTAAAGGAACTGTAAGGAAACCAATCTCCTTTGCTATCTTTTTGACTCCCTACTCCCTATTTTACTGATGGTCTCTTTCCAGTGCCCCGTTAAATTGTCCTCTTGTTTCTCCAAAACTCTTAAGTAGGTTACACTGCATGCATTACCTTCTTCTGTGTTGAAAGCTAATCTCATGGTACTATTTCCTATTCGTTTCTCCAATAATCATGAAGAAAAACATCCAGTGTTGACACAAAAATTCCACATTTATTTGTTATGTCCCAAGGAATCAGAACTGGAAAGGACAGCTTGTTCAACAGTGCTCATGAATATAGTTCTACACCCGAACCTAATACTGTGAAAACAGTTGGGAACAACAGGGGAAAAGGTTTGCAGACAAGGGCTGCACCAACGCCTCTAAAACTATTTATCAATATTCAGTGAACAGTGAAACTTCTGTTTGGATTCATAGGAGTTCTCCCTGAGGTCCTCAACAATGTTTACCCGTCATCCAATGGCACTGAAACAGATTACCTGGTCATTTATCTCATTTCCACTTATGGGATCTTGCTGCTCACAAATTGGCTGCCACTTTTCTGCACATTATAGCACACTGAATGACTTCAGTGTTGCTTGTAAAATCCCTCTGAGATATCCTGACAGCATGGAAAGTATGTATGCAGCAGGCAAGTGGAGATGGCAAATTGTACATTGGCCTTCATAGAGAGCAGTTCCGAGTACAGGATGGCTTGCTGCAATTGTACAGGGCATTGGTGAAAGTACACCCAGAATATTGTGCACATGTTTGGTCTCTTTATCTGAGGAGGGTGTTCAGGCTATTTAGGTGAAATCTACCAGCCTCATTCCTGGGATGGGAGGACTGATGCATGCAGAGAGATTGAATCAGTCAGTTCTACATTCCCTGGAAATTAGAGGAATGAAAGGGGATCTCATAGAAGCCTATACAATTCTAACAGGACTAGACAGGGCAAATGCATGAAGGATGTTCCTGTAGACTGGGGAGTCTGGATGGGGGTAGGCAATTTAACTCCGAGTTGAGGAGAAATTTCTTCACCCAGAGAGTGGTGTTTCCAATGTTTCTGAAGCACTGTTTAAACTTTTTGCAGTTTCCTGCAATTTATCGATCAATTTTCCAGAAGATGTGACATGAAGAATGAAGGTCACCCCTTAAATCAGGGGTATTACTGTGGAGGTGTTCAGAGAAAAGGCTCTTATCCCTCAGGGTTTTTTTTTACAGCACCTTGACAGTACCCCTACCCCAGGGCCAGAAGATTGGGTTCAGATCCCTGCACCAGTCACGAATCTTACTGTGACTGAACAGATTGATTGAAATATCTGTAAATCTGCAGATGGAAGAGGAATGGGCTCCTGTACTCAACAGTGTCCTTCTCCATTTCCCGAGAGCTGATGTATGGATGAAACTCACTAATTAAGCTGGGATAATTTTAGTATGTATTTTACTTGTGGTTAAATTTCTGTGACAGAGTAATCGTTTCTCTCGATTGTTATTAATTACTCGTGTGTCATTGAGGTTTTAAACAAATGAACAAGGTGTCCAAAATTAAGTTCCATTTGGAGTTTTCTGTGTGGACAATAAAATGAAAGTGAGTATTAACTGCCCAGAGAAGGGAGCTGTAACAGCAAATGTGAAAAAGATGTTCACTTTAGAATGTAAGGAAGTCGCCATTTTCTGTCACCAGTTCCTTTACAATTACAGATGGCGACTCATTTTTGGACTTCTAAAGGGCACATCCCTGTCCCTGAAGCTCAATCTGAGAGACTTTGACCTTGTATGCCTGCCAAAATAATGACTAAGTACTACTTTGTTTTGAAGAGGATGCACCTCAAATGGGATAATCATGTTTGGTGCTGCCTGTTAGAATGGATCGTGGCAGAACTGTTTCAAAATGGAGTCTGATCTTAGGCCTGAGATAAATTTGTGGAATGCCCTTGCAGCGTCCTCTCTGGGGGCAAAGAGGAGAGGATGGTTCTTCCTGCCTTCTGGTGAGGAAACTAAAACAGGAGGGTAGATGAGAAATATATATACCTTAAGGAAATGTCTGCTCCTTGTTTTGCTATTCATGCTGGTCATATGAATGAGTGGCTGGGTGTATTGGATGTGAGTTTACTAGCTGTGGTTGCATGGATTCCTGGAGATATGCAAACATGACCCCTACACCTCTCCTTATCATATTGCTAACATGTGGCCTCCCCAAGTTAATTGAGAATTGAACAGGGTCTTTGTCATCTGATCGACACTTGAATACTAATGGATTTTTTTTCTATCGGCAATACTTTTGATAGAAATGTTCAAAAATGATTAACCATTTTTTACGTGCCAATAATTGTTCTTCCAGAGTGACTGCAAGCAGTGTCGGAAAGATTCATTTTCTGAAGACTCCAGGAAAAAGCGAGGGTTTTAAAAATAAATAACCTTTGACATGTGGGTGTCACTGGCGAAGCCAGCTTTATCGCCTCTCCCTAATTGCCCTGGATCTGAATGGCTTGCTGGGGCCATTTCAGAAGGCGGTTAAGAGTCAACCAAATTACACCCCAAGTTAGGATGTATAAGGCCGATCAGATCTAACCTTGTTCCTGCGTTGTTACGAGCAATGCAGTTTTGAAATCTGTCCCGTCATGAAGCTTCTTGGAGTGTTGGACTGTGCCTATATAGTATAAGCCAGGACAGAAGAGTGTGATATTTTATCATGCAGCAGCAATGGTTATAGAGTCATACAGCATGGAAACAGACCCTTTGGTCCAACCAGTCCATGCTGTACATAATCCCAAACTAAATTAGTCCCACCTGCCCATATCCCTCAAAACATATCTTATTCATGTACTTAACTAAATGTTCCTTAAACTTTACAATTGTACCCCCATCCATCACTTCCTCTGGACATTCATTCCACACATGAATCACCCTCTATGTGAAAAAAATCCCCCTGATGTTATTTTTAAAACTTTCTCCTACCTTTAAAAAATGCCCCCTAGACTTGAAATCCCCTACCCTAGAGAAAAGACACCTGTCATTCATCTTATCTATACCCCTCATGATTTATTAAACTTTATAAGGCCACCCCTCAACCTCCTGCGATGCAGTGAAAAGAAGTCCCAGCCTATCCAGCCTCTTACTCAAACCTTCTATTCCCAGAAGCATTTATTCTGAACCCTCAACAGCTTAATAATATCCTTCCTATAACAGGGTGACCAGAACTGGAAACATGCGCCAGAAAAGGCCTCACTCAACGTACTGTCGAACCTCAATATAACGTCTCAAATCCTACACTCAGAGGTCTGAGCAATGAAGGCAAGTGTGCTAAATGCCTTCTTAACCGCCCTGCCTACCTGTGATGCACATTTCAAAGAATTATGTACCTGAACCCCTCAGTCTCTCTGTTCTACAACACAACCCAAGGGCCTACTTTTAATTGTATAAGTCTTGCCTTGTTGATTTTACCAAAATGTAATCGCTCACATTTATCAAAATTAAACTTCCATCTGCCACTCTTTAGCTCATTGACCCAATTGATCAAGATCTCTTTGTAACCTGAGATAACCCTTTGCACTGTCCATTATACTACAAATGTTGGTGTCATTCTCAAACTTACTAATCATGCCTTCCATATTCTCATCGAAATCATTTATATAATTGACAAACAAAAGTGGATCCAGCACCAACCCTTGATGAGGCCCACAGAAGAATCTCTCCCCTTATCCCACAAAACTCTATCTGTAGGATGTGTTGACAGCAATCAGCCGGCTAATCCCCAGGGACTTGTCTGCTGCTGGGCTGACCCAGGGATCTCACTACTACAGCAAATCTCTAGGTCAGGCCTCAAATAGACTGTGTGCACTCTCCGTCTTGGAACAGTCCACGAAGTGTGGGTTAACACCGGGACGGGCAAGAAAATTGATTCCAAAATCCTACAGCTGGCAGCGTGTGCATTCTTTCATTTGAGGGAAAGCTTCCTGTCGACTCTGAATGTTTACTGATCTCAATCAGTTCTCACAGTTCACTTCTTCCTGGAAACTTTACAAAATAAACATTGGTTCACCGTCAAAAAGGAATCAAAGTAATAAAATGGCCAAACTGTTCATTTTATGTGTCAATTCAAAGCTCCATCTTTATTTCTGTGTGTTAGCCTACGCTGCATCAAAAAATGCAGACCGGAAGGATTGCATTTATGTAGCACCTTTCATCGTTTGTGAGACATCCAGAGGGCCTTGCAGCTAATGAAGCACTTTTTGTTTTGAGTTGTAGTACTCATGATTGTAAAGTGATCACAGATTGTTCATAATCACAGGTGAATAAAACACACAAAAAGAAAACAGCAACCAATTTGTGTTTCTCAAGCTCCCTAATCAATAATTAGAGAACGAGTCAATAAATTTTGTGTCGTAATGTTGACTGAAATATAAATATTGACCAAGGTGGGGATAACTCCCCTGTTCTCATTTAAAATATTGCCATGCAATGTTTCATCCTGATTTATATCTTTGGGCAATGCAGAGATAACGTGCTAGGTTTGATGTATGTAGAAACTTTATTTACTGCTTTAAGATGTCTATTGTCTCATGCTTTCAGCTGCTATGCCCATAGTTTAGATTTCTTTTATTCTAAGTAACCATACCCAGGCTAAACAAGTTGTACACACTGGGCAGAGAAAGAGAGAGTGAGAGAACAGATCCTAGCCACACATAATCAAATACAAACAATTGAACATGACAGTGTCCACCTGCCAGTGTAGAGGGGGACGAACAAACAAAACAATGTGGCAAAGATTAATGATAAATTAGAGTATTGCCATTAAGACATGTTCCAAGAAATAACAAAGAAGGAGAAAATAAACTGAGGGCCAACTAGCAAGTAGCTTAAAAATACTCAGCAAGTGCTCCTGTTAGATAATGAGACTGGGGAAATATGGGGAATTGCAAAAGGCAGAGGAGTTGAATAAATACTTTGCATCGGTCTTCACAGTTGAGGACATTAATAACATTCCAAGTATGCTAACTAATCAAGGAGCTAAAAAGGGGAAGAAATAGTATAATAACTACCACTAGAGTAAAGGTACTAAGGAAACAAATTCAGCTAAAGGCCAATAAACCACTAGTCCAAAGGTGGCATCCTGGATTTTATAAGGAAGGAGCTACAGTCATCACTGATGTTCTGTGATGTAACAATCTTTCAAGAATCCTTACATTCTGGAAAATTGCCGGAGAATTGGAAATCTGCCAATGTAACAACTGTTTTCAAAAACAGAAAGCAACAAAATGCAGGTTTCTGTCGGCCAATTCACTTATCATCTCTCATTGGGATTAATGTAGCCTCTATTATAATGGGTATCATGGAATCCCTACAGTGTGGAAGCAGCCAATTTGGCCAATCAAGTCCACACCAACCCTCTGAAAAGCATCCCACCCAGACCTAGCCCCTGTGCCAACCCTGCAATGCTGCATTTCCCATAGCTAATTCACCTCGCCTGCACATCCCTGGATGATATTGGTAATTTAACATGGTCAATCCACCCAACCTGCACATGTTTGGATTGTGGGAGGAAATTGGAGTACCCAGAGGAATCCCATGTACACACAGGAAGGATGTGCAAATTCCACACAGGTAGTTGCCCGAGGGTGGGGTTGAACTTGGGTTCCTGGCATTGTGAGGCAGCAGTGTTAACTGCTGACTGACTGTGCATATAAACGTGGAACATTTAAAAATGCATAATATGATAAAGCAGCTTCATGAAGGAGAAATCATATGTGACAAATTTATTCACATTCTTTGAGGAACTAACCAGCAGAGTGAGTAAAGTGGAACCAGAAGATGCAAAATATTTGGATTTCCATCAATAAAGTACTGAATGCTAAGCAGCATAACAGCCCATCGTGTTGGCATGTATATTGGCATGTTTAGGGGATTGGTTAACTAATAGATGTCAGAGTTGGGATAAGGGGGCCTTTTCAGGATGGCAACCATAGTGAATGGAGAATGACAGGGATCAGTGCTGGGGTCACAGTTATTTCCGATATGTATTAGTGACTTGGATGAGGAATGCGCTAGTCCTCTAGCCAAGTTTGAGGTGATGGAAACATAGATGGGAAAGCAAGTCTTGACGACGCAAAGATTCTACAGAGGGATGGAAATAGGTTACGAGAGTAGGTAAAACCTGACAGATAGAACATGATGTGAGAAAATGTGAGGTTTAGAATTTGGCGTTAAGAATAGAGGAGCTAAACATTATTTAAATAAAGAGAAATTGTACAAAGCAACAGCACAGAGGGATTAGGGCATCCTTTTCCATGGTTCATAAAAAGCTAACAGCTAAGTTCAGTGAGTAATAGGGAAGGCAAGTGGAATCATGGCCTTTATTTCAAAGGGCATGTAGTATAAACGAAGTGAGTTTTTACTAAAATGATACAAGGCACTAGTCACAGCTAGAATACTGTGAACAGGTTTGGGCACCTTATCTGAGGAAAGGTATACTGGCATTGGAGGCAGTTCAAACAAGGTTCGCTTAGTTGATCCCGAGTATATTTTATGTGGACAAATTGAGTAGATTGGGTCTGTATTCATTAGAGTTTAGAAGAATGAGAGGAGACCTTATTGAGATTCTTAGCGGACCTTATGGGGTTGATTGTGAGATGCCTGTGGGAGAGTCTAAGACCAGAGGGCATAATCTCAGAGTAAGGGGTCACTCATGTAAGACAGAGATGAGGAAGATTTTATTTTCCTGAAGCGAGACAATCTATGGACTTCTTTACTGCAGAGAACTGTGGAGGCCATGGTGTTAATTACCTTCAAGGTTGACACAGAGAGATGTTTAATCAATAAAGGGTTTTGGGACAAAGGCAGTAAACTGCAGTTGAGGAATGATCAACCATGATCTCATTGGCAGAGCAGACTCGATGTGCTGAATGGCTTAATCCTGCTCTTATGGTCTTTTAACCACAAACCATGATGCTGAAGGTTAAAAAGCCCATCACTGAATCAATGGCTGATCATTGGCGAAGGACTGGTTTGTATTAATAGTAGGTGGCCATTTTTTAAACAAACGACTGGCATATCCAAGATACCACAACAATGCACAACTCCTTCTGTCTCAGTAGGTAAATGGAAAAGAACCCACAACACTGTTTTAAAAAGAAGGAGCATTCTCTGCTGTGTTGTGGGCAATGATTGGCAGCATTGAAACAGTTAATGTGGTCTTTGTTATATTGCTGTTCATGGGAGTGTAAATTGGTTGCCATTAGTCCTTACATAACAATGTTGACTACATTTTAAAAAATGCTAAAATGGTTGGGTATTGCTTTAGGGTGTTTTATATATATGCAACCTGCTTCAATTTTATGTTACCATGGACCTTCAACTCATCCCATTATAGATTATCCGTTTCCCAATCTACTCGCTTTGGGTGGTGGAATCCATCAGTTAGCATCTCATAGAGTCATGGAGATGTACAGCATGGAAACAGACTCTTCGGTCCAACCTGTCCATGCCGACCAGATATCCCAACCCAATCTAGTCCCACCTGCCAGCACCCGGCCCATGTCCCTCCAAATCCTTCCTATTCATATACCCATCCAAATGCCTCTTAAATGTTGCAATTGTACCAGCCTCCACCACTTCCTCTGGCAGCTCATTCCATACATGTACCACTGTCTGTGTGAAAAAGGTGCCCCTTAGGTCTCTTTTATATCTTTCTCCTTTCACCCTAAACCTATGCCCTCTAGTTCTGGACTCCCCAACCCCAGGAAAAAGACTTTGCCTATTTATCCTACCCATGCCCCTCATAATTTTGTAAACCTCTATAAGGTCACACCTCAGCCTCCCTTGCTCGAGGGAAAACAGCCCCTTATTCAGCCTCTCCTTATAGCTCAGATCCTCCAACCCTGCCAACATTCTTGTAAATCTTTTCTGAACCCTTTCAAGTTTCACAACATCTTTCCAATAGAAAGGAGACCAGAATTGCACGCAATATTCCAACAGTGGCCTAACCACTGTCCTGTACAGCCACAGCATGACCTCCCAACTCCTGTACTCAATACTCTGACCAATAAATGAAAGCATACCAAACGCCTTCTTCACTAATCTACCTACGTGCAACTCCAATTTCAAGTAACTATGAATCTGCACTCCAAGGTCTCTTTGTTCAGCAACACTCCCTAGGACCTTACCATGGAGTATATAAGTCCTGCTAAGATTTGCTTTCCCAAAACGCAGTACATCACATTTATATGAATTAAACTCCATCTGCCACTTCTCAGCCCATTGGCCCATCTGGTCAAGATCCTGTTGTAATCTGAGGTAACCCGCTTCGCTGTCCACTACACCTCCAATTTTGGTGTCATCTGCAAACTTACTAACTGTACCTCTTATGCTCGTATCCAAATCATTTATGTAAATGACAAAAAGTAGAGGGCCCAGCACTGATCCTTGTGGCACTCCACTGGTTACAGGCCTCCAGTCTGAAAAACAACCCTCCACCACCACCCTCTGTCTTCTACCTTTGAGCCAGTTCTGTATCCAAATAGCTAGTTCTCCCTGTATTCCGTGAGATCTAACCTTGCTAACCAGTCTCCCATGGGGAGGCTTGTCGAACGCCTTACTGAAGTCCATATAGATCACATCTACCGCTCTGCCCTCATCAATCCTCTTTGTTACTTCTTCAAAAAACTTAATTATGTTTGTGAGACATGATTTCCCATGTTGACTATCCCTAATCAATCCTTACCTTTCCAAATACATGTACATCCTGTCCCTCAGGATTCCCTCCAACAACCTGCCCACCACTGAGGTCAGGCTCACTGGTCTATAGTTCCCTGGCTTGTCTTTACCACCCTTCTTAATCAGTAGCACCACGTTAGCCAACCTCCAGTCTTCCGGCACCTCACCTGTGACTATCGATGATACAAATATCTCTGCCGGAGGCCCAGCAATCACTTCTCTAGCTTCCCACAGAGTTCTCGGGTACACCTGATCAGGTCCTGGGGATTTATCCACCTTTAACCGTTTCAAGACATCCAGCACTTCCTCCTCTGTAATCTGGACATTTTGAAAGGTGTCACCATCTATTTCCCTACAGTCTATATCTTCCATATCCTTTTCCACAGTAAATACTGATGCAAAATACTCATTTAGTATCTCCCCCATTTTCTGTGGCTCCACACAAAGGCCGTCTTGCTGATCTTTGAGGGGCCCTATTCTCTCCCTAGTTACCCTTTTGTCCTTAATATATTTGTAAACACCCTTCGGATTCTCCTTAATTCTATTTGCCAAAGCTATCTCATGTTCCCTTTTTGCCCTCCTGATTTCTTTCTTAAGTATACTCCTACTGCCTTAATACTCTTCTAAGGATTCACTCGATCCATCCTGTCTGTACCTGACATATGCTTCCTGCTTTTTCTTAACCAAACCCTCAATTTCTTTAGTTATCCAGCATTCCCTGTACCTACCAGCCTTTCTTTTCACCCTGACAGGAATGTACTTTCTCTGGATTCTCGTTACCTCATTTGTGAAGGTGTCCCATTTTTCAGCTGCCCCTTTGCCTGCCAACATCTGCCCCCAATCAGCTTTCAAAAGTTCTTGTCTAATACCGTCAAAATTGGCCTTTCTAATTTAGAACTTCAACTGTCAGATCTGGTCTATCCTCTTCCATCACTATTTTAAATCTAATAGACTTATGGTCGCTGGCTCCAAAGTGCTCCCCCACTGACATCTCAGTCACCTGCCCTGTCTTATTTCCCAAGAGTAGGTCAAGTTTTGCACCTTCTCTAGTAGGTACATCCACATACTGAAACAGCGAATTGTCTTGCACACACTTAACAAATTCCTCTCCATCTAAACCCTTAACACTATGGCAGTCCCAGTCTATGTTTGGAAAGTTAAAATCCCCTCCATAATCACCCTATTATTCTTACAGATAGATGAGATCTCCTTACAAATTTGTTTCTCAATTTTCCTCTGACTATTAGGAGGTCTATAATACAACCCCAATAAGATGATCATCCCTTTCTTATTTCTCAGCTCCACCCAAATAACTTCCCTGAATGTATTTCCAGGAATATCCTGCCTCAGCCTGGCTGTATGCTATCCCTTATCAAAAATGCCACTCCCCCTCTTCTCTTGCCTCCCTTTGTATCCTTCCTGTAGCATTTGTATCCTGGAACATTAAGCTGCCAGTCCTGTCCATCCCTGAGCCATGTTTCTATAATTGCTATGATATCCCAGTCCCATGTTCCTAACCATGCCCTGGGTTCATCTGCCTTCCCTGTTAGGCCCCTTGCATTGAAATAAATACAGTTTAATTTATTGGTCCTACCTTGTCCCTGCCTGCCCTGACTGTTTGACTAGCTTCTGTTCTCAACTGTATCAGTCTCAGATTGATCTCTTTCCTCACTATCTCCCTGAGTCCCACCCCTCAACCTTACTAGTTTAAATCTTCCCGAGCACGAGCACAGCTTGGCAGCCAACTACCCTGCTTTTGAATGCTCCGCATGCAGTTTGTAGTAAACTGACAGCCAGCCCTCACCCAGCAGCTATGGCTCATTTTGCAATCCTAATCACTCTGCATATAAACAGCTTTTTGTTCATTTGTGTGGTGGTTTTATTCAGATTGAATCCCTGAATGAATGACAAAGCGAGCTGCATTAGCAAGGCTCCCAAATTGGCGGCTATTTCTCTGCAGTTTGATAGACATTGAGGTCCAAGTGCAATACTTCTTGGCAAAATGCTACAGACTGTTCTCAAAATTCAGCTCTCCCACAGTAAACGCCAGCCTCCACTCTTCCCAGTCCTTTGCTCCTCTAATTGAATATGTTCAAGCTGCGCTATAAACGTTCCTGGGTTTGGGAGGCACCAAAAGGGCAAAGCTTTCTGCTATATGTTATGGACCAGACCAGACCTCCTCAAGATATATTATGAAGGTAGCCTAGACCCTAATATCAGATGCTGTGTTCCAAATGCAATCTGATTAGTCAAACACTATTTATTCAAAAACTATAGTTAAAATACAGCAACAGGAGAAGAACTTGGAATAAATTAACTCGATTAGAAAACTTAACATAATAGTAGATGCATAGTCACACCCTCTAAACACACTGTTCGGAAGTTCAGAAAGCATTTTAAAAAACACATGCAATCCAGCAGCCTTGGAGGACAGCCCCCAGCTTTTGGGTGTAAGCGAAAGAGGGAAAAATAGCTTCCACATCTTCAAGATCCCAACAGCAACTGCCAAATCTAAAAGCTAAAAAAAATGGAAATCTCGGTCTGTGAGAGCTGGCCACACCCGTCCAGGTTGCCTCTGTTGTTTCAGTTTTTAAAAAAAGCCCGAAGGCCTCACAAGCTGTTTATGTTACCACAGACCACTTGATACCTCTTGTTCAATTTTCCTTTGGCAAGAAACCAAGACAAATGCACCTCTTAAAGTCCCAGTTTGAGTCCAGTCCTGCTCCTAATGTGAGTGAGAGTGAGTAGACTGCCACTTGTGTTTGGTGGTTAAAGAGGAAGGTTGTGTCTAGCTTGAAACTGCTGCTGCCTGGTAAAAATGCAACAGTTTTAATGGCACTTTCAGTCACATGACTCTCAGCAATGCCTCAGTTGTAGCATCCTCTCTCTGAGTTCGTAGGTTTAAGACCCACAACAGAGACTTCAACCCAAACCAAACATGCAACTCTGCTGAGGGAGTGCAGCACAGTTGGAGGAGCTGTCCTCCCAATGTGATGTTAAGCTGAGGGTCTGTTTCCCCCTACCCATCCACCTCAGAGAGATGTGAAGATCCCATAGCGCAATTTGAAGAGGGCTGTTCCCCAAAGTAGACGGGGTGAAACAGGACAGGTAAGGAGAAACTGATCCCAGTCATGAAAGGATTGAAAATAGGGAGGCACAGATTTAAAGTGCCCCAAGTCTTTTATTATCCGGTACCTATGGGACCCGGATAATCAAGAAGTCCACATAATCAATGTGAAAAAACACAATAAATAATAGAAATTTAGTGCAGGGGGCACACACATCACTGTTATACTTTATTTACAGCACAACTCACTTTAATAACAAAGCAACTTTTCCTTAAATAAAACTTAGCAGCAGAGACCCTTCTCAATCATACCCTTGACTGACTACTCAGACATTGTGATGGATCACAGGAGTTGAGGAGGAATTGACTTGAAATTGAATCAGCTGTTAATATTTCTTGTGGCCATTCAATTGAACAACAAATATGTTTACATTGAGTTAAATAACTTTAAAAAATTGTAGTCATTGGACAGAATAATACACGAAATCTCACAGTATTTGAGGTATATCATTTTCGCTGGTTTGTTGAGAGTGCCGGTTCATAAGGTGCCGGTTAAAACAAAGATTGTTGCGACTGGCAAAAGTGATGTGAGTGTTACGGGGAAAGTGTTTTCTCTCCCTGTGAGTAGTTACAGTCGAAATGCAGTATCATAAGGCGTGCTCGAGGCAGGTTCACATGGAAGGTGTTATTGCACTTTTAAGAACAAGTTAGTGGAACTCATTGTGCGTTGTTTTGGATTAGTGGTGCTGGAAGAGCACAGCAGTTCAGGCAGCATCCAAGTAGCTTCGAAATCGACATTTCGGGCAAAAGCCCTTCATCAGGAATAAAGGCAGTGAGCCTGAAGCGTGGAGAGATAAGCTAGAGGAGCGTGGGGGTGGGGAGAAAGTAGCATAGAGTACAATGGGTTAGTGGGGGAGGGGATGAAGGTGATAAGTCAAGGAGGAGAGGGTGGAGTGGATAGGTGGAAAAGGTGATAGGCAGGTAGGACAAGTCCGGACAAGTTATGGGGACAGTTACTGAGCTGGATGTTTAGAACTAGGGTGAGGTGGGGGAAGGGGAAATGAGGAAACTGTTGAAGTCCACATTGATGCCCTGGGGTTGAAGCGTTCCGAGGCGGAAGATGAGGCGTTCTTCCTCCAGGCGTCTGGTGGTGAGGGAGCGGCGGTGAAGGAGGCCCAGGACCTCCATGTCCTCGGCAGAGTGGGAGGGGGAGTTGAAATGTTGGGCCACGGGGCGATGTGGTTGATTGGTGCTGGTGTCCCGGAGATGTTCCCTAAAGCGCTCTGCTAGGAGGCGCCCAGTCTCCCCAATGTAGAGGAGACTGCATCAGGAGCAACGGATACAATAAATGATATTAGTGGATGTGCAGGTAAAACTTTGATGAATGTGGAAGGCTCCTTTAGGGCCTTGGATAGAGGTGAGGGAGGAGGTGTGGGTGCAGGTTTTACAGTTCCTGCGGTGGCAGGGGAAAGTGCCAGGATTGGAGGGTGGGTTGTTTGGGGGTGTGGACCTGACCAGGTAGTCGCGGAGGGAACGGTCTTTGCGTATGGCGGAAAGGGGTGGGGAGGGAAATATATCCCTGGTAGTGGGGTCTGTTTGGAGGTGGCGGAAATGTTCGCAAAGACCGTTCCCTCCGCGACTACCTGGTCAGGTCCACACCCCCAAACAACCCACCCTCCAATCCTGGCACTTTCCCCTGCCACCGCAGGAACTGTAAAACCTGCACCCACACCTCCTCCCTCACCTCTATCCAAGGCCCTAAAGGAGCCTTCCACATCCATCAAAGTTTTACCTGCACATCCACTAATATCATTTATTGTATCCGTTGCTCCTGATGCAGTCTCCTCTACATTGGGGAGACTGGGCGCCTCCTAGCAGAGCACTTTAGGGAACATCTCCGGGACACCCGTACCAATCAACCAAACCGCCCCGTGGCCCAACATTTCAACTCCCCCTCCCACTCTGCCGAGGACATGGAGGTCCTGGGCCTCTTTCACCGCCGCTCCCACACCACCAGACGCCTGGAGGAAGAACGCCTCATCTTCCGCCTCGGAACACTTCAACCCCAGGGCATCAATGTGGACTTCAACAGTTTCCTCATTTCCCCTTCCCCCACCTCACCCTAGTTCTAAACTTCCAGCTCAGTAACTGTCCCCATAACTTGTCCGGACTTGTCCTACCTGCCTATCACCTTTTCCACCTATCCACTCCACCCTCTCCTCCTTGACCTATCACCATCATCCCCTCCCCCACTCACCCATTGTACTCTATGCTACTTTCTCCCCACCCCCACCCTCCTCTAGCTTATCTCTCCACGCTTCAGGCTCACTGCCTTTATTCCTGATGAAGGGCTTCTGCCCGAAACGTCGATTTCGAAACTACTTGGATGCTGCCTGAACTGCTGTGCTCTTCCAGCACCACTAATCCAGAATCTGGTTTCCAGCATCTGCATTCATTGTTTTTACCTCATTGTACGTTGTGTTTACATCGGTGGTTTGTGTGTGTGTATACGGACCCATTTTCGAACTGCAGAAGGACCAGATGCTCTGTCACTATCTCTCTGCAGCCAAGTAACTAAGCCTGAAGCAAACCAGTTATTTCCCCCCCATCACTTGCTGTAAGCTGTTGTCTTGAAGAAGAAACTCAAAAGACTGTACAGTTCGCCTTCCAGTCACCCTGTGGCACCCGTAAAGAAGTTAAATAATCCAGCAAGGAGATTGGGAAGCACAAAGTTTTGAGAAGCAACTGCCCCTAATAGAGGAAGGATGTTGTTAAACTTGAAAGGGTTTGGAAAAGATTTACAAGAATGTTGCCAGGGTTGGAGGGTTTGAGGTACAGGGAGATGCTGAATAGGCTGGAGCTATTTTCCCTGGAGGGTCAGAGGCTGAGGGGTGACCTTACAGAAATTTATAAACTCATGAGGGGTGTAGATAGGGTGAATAGGCAAGTTTCTTTTCCCAGGATAGGGGAGTCCAAAACGAGAGGGCATAGGTTTTAAGTGAGGGGAGAATTATTTAAAAGGGACCCGAGGGGCAAGTTTGGAATGAACGGCCAGAGAAGGTTGAGGAGGTGGGTACAATTACAACATCTGAATGGGTGTATGAATAGGAAAGGTTTAGAGGGATATGGACCAAATGCAGGCAGATGGGACTAGATCAGTTTAGGATATCTGGTTGGTGCAGATGAGTTGACCCAAAGGGTCCATATCCATGCTGTATGACTCTATGACTGTACATTAGGCAGTCAAAAGGAAACTGGACAACTGTTTGAAAAGGAAGAGGGTTCAGGGTTAGGGGGAGGAGACAGGAGAGTGAATTGCTCATTTGGAGATCAACACAGCCACATGGCGTCTTTCTGTACTCTGTGATTCAGTGATGTTCTAAATCTCTCGAGTACCATCACTAAAATGGATTACCTGGTCTTTATCACATTGCTTTTCATGACACTCCTTAAAACATCAATCTCAGAGTTATTATGGTAAAGAGAAGGACATTTGGCCCATCATATCTGCACCAGCGTTCTGAATAGATTTACTTGGTGCCAAAGATCTACCTTTTTCCCGTAACTCTAAACATTGTTTCTATTTGAATAATCATTCCTTGAATGCCTCAATTGAACCTACCTCCACCATACTCCTAATGTACAGTCCTGGAGTCACACAGTATGGAAATAGACCCTTTGTGCCACAAGATAGCAGATGAATACACATTGGTCCCAGATCGTCTCAGTGCATTCTCTGCTCACTTTGAGCAGAATTTTGGCGGAGAGGTAACACCTATTCCGACAAATCTTGATGAACCTATCCCAGCAGTCACTGCATCGGAGGTCAGATCAATTTTCCTTCGTGTGAACTCCAAGGAAAGCGATGGGACAGGACAGAGTACCAGGCCGTGCACACAGAGCATGCGTAGATCAACTGGCAAAGGTCTTCTCAGATATCTTCAACCTCTCCCTGCAGCAGGCCACTGTCCCTGCCTGTTTCAAGAGGGCCAACATCATCCCTGTGCCTAAGAAGGCTCATGCAGCATGTTTCAATGACCACCGCCCAGTGGCCCTAACTTCGGTGATCATGAAGTGCTTTCAAAGGCTGGTCAAGGTATTAATCAAATCCAGCCTCCCCATTACTCTGGACACATTTCAATTTGCCTATCGGACCAACAGATCCACATCAGATGCCATATCACTTGCCCTTCACTCCTCCCTAGAACATCTTGACGTCAACAACAGCTACGTAAGAATCCTACTCATTGACGACAATTCAGCCTTCAACACTATTATCCCCTTGAGACTGATTTCTAAACTTAGTGATCTTGGACTAAGCCCTACTCTCTGCAACTGGGATCCTCACTTTCTTGATCCACAGGCCGCAATCAGTGAAGATTGGGGACAATATTTCATTATCACTAACACTCAATACTGGAGCCCTCCAGAGTTGCAAACTCAGCCCCCTACTGTACTCATTGTATACCCATGACTGCGTCGCCAAATCCCAGACTAACATCATTTACAAGTTTGCTGATGTCACCACAATAGTAGGTTGAATCTTAGATGGTGATGAAACAGACTATAGATGGGAGATGGAAGACCTGGAAAAATGGTGCAATGAGAACAACCTAGTTCACAATTCCAGCACAACCAAGGAACTCATTATTGACTTTAGGCGGGATGTTACTCATGCCCCCCTTCACATTAACAGCACAGAGGTGGAATGAGTGGAGAGTGTCAAGCTCCTGGAAGTGGTCATCCACAACAAGCTTTCTTGGACTCTTCATGTGGACGCACTGGTTACAAAGGCCCAACAACATCTCTTCTTCTTCAGGCAGCTGAGGAAATTTGGCATGACGACGAATCCCCTTGCCAACTTTTATAGGTGCGACATCGAGAGCATTCTGTCTGGATGTGTCACTACTAGGGATGGCAACTGCACCATTCAAGATCGGAGACGGTTCCAGAGAGTGGTGAACTCAGCCCGGACAATCACAAAGGCCAACCTCCCATCTATAGAATCCATCTACCAGGCCCGCTGTCAAGGAAAGGCCACCAGCATTCTCAAAGATCCATCCCACCCTGGCAATGTTTTTCTACAACCTCTACCATCGGGGAGAAGGTACAGAAGCCTGTACATAGGCACCAGCCGGTTTCGCAACAGTTTCTACCCTACTGTTGTTAGAATACTGAATGGACTCATAAACTCTTAACATTCGCCTGTACCTGTGTTTTTGTTTTTGCTGCTATTTACCTATTATTTACTATCTATGCTCCTTAACTCTGTGATCTGTCTGTATTGCTCGCAAGACAAAGCTTTTCAGTGTGCTTCAATACACGTGATAATAAATTCAATTCAATTCAATCCAGGCTGTGTATTCTATATCCAAAGTATTCACTGTTTGAAAAAGGTTTTGCTTTATTTGCAAAACACTTGAAAACTGTGCCCTCTGGTTCTCTGTTGTTTTACGAGGGGGAGCAGTTTTTCCTTATCTACTCTATTGAGATGTCTCATGATTTTGAAAACTTCTAACGAATCTCCACTTAGTCAGGTAAGATCCTGGGCAATGTTGCTGAACAAAGAGCCCTTGGAGTGCAAGTTCCTTGAAAGTGGAGTCTCAAGTGGATAGGATTGTGAAGTAGGCATTGAGTATGCTTTCCTTTGCTGGTCAGATCATTGTGTATAGGAGTTGGGAGGTCATGTTGTGGTTGTACAGGACATTGGTTAGGCCACTTTTGGAATATAGTGTGCTATTCTGGTCTCCCTCCTATAGGAAGGCTGTTGTGAAATTTGAAAGGGTTCAGAAAAGATTTACAAGAATGTTGCCAGGGTTGGAGGATCTGAGCTATAGGGAGAGGTTAAACAGGCTGGGGCTGTTTTCCCTGGACCGTCGGAGGCTGAGGGGTGACTTTATATAAGTTAATAAAATCATGAGGGGCATGGAAAGGGGAAAAAGATAGGGTCTTTTCCCTGGGGTGGGGGAGTCCAGAACTAGAGTGCAAAGGTTTAGCGTGAGGGGGAAAGATTTAAAAGGGACCTAAGAGGCAACCTTTTCACACAGAGGGTGGTACGACTGTGGAATGAGCTGCCAGAGGAAGTGGTGGAGGCTGGTACAATTACAGCATTTAAAAGTCATCCGGATGGGTATACGAGTAGGGAGGTTGCGAGGGATATGGGCCAAGTGCTGGCAAATGGGACTAGATTAATTTAGGATATCTGGTTGGCATGGACGAATTGGACCGAAGGGTCTGTTTTCTTGCTGTACATCTCTATGACTCTGTGACTCTCCTGTCCAAGAAAGACAGTTCTACTTTCTCCAATCTTTCCTCATGACTGAAGCTTTCCATTCCTGAAACCATTCTCATAAATCTCTTCTGCACTCTCCCCAGGTCTTTCTAAAATGTGGTACATGGAACTGTAGACAATATCCCAGCTGAAGTCTAACCAGTCTATTACATAAATTCAAGATAACCTCCCTGTTGCTGTCCTTTATGCCCCAATTAATGAAGCTTAGAATACTATACGTTAATTGCCATCTCTACATGTTCTGATACCTTTATTGGCTTATAAATATATACACTCAGCTCCTGCTCCTCGTACATATCCGTAAGACCATAAGATATAGGAGCAGAATTAGGCCATTTGGCCCATCAGGTCTGTTCCACTTTTCAATCATGTTTCTCAATCCCATCTCCTGCCTTCTCACTGTAACCCATGATCTCCTTACTATTCAAGAACTCATCTATCGCTCTTTGAAGTGCATTCAGTGACGACCTCCACAGCCTTCTGTGGCAATGAATTCCACAGATTAACCACCCTCTGGCTGAAGGAATTGCTCCTCACCTCAGTTTTACAGGGTTGTCCCCTCATTCTGAGGCTGTGCCCTCAAGTCTTAGTCTCTCCTAAGAATGGAAGCATCTTCTCCATGTCCACTGTACCCAGGCCTCTCAGAATGCTGGAGGTTTCAGTGAAATTCCCACCTCATCCTTCTAAATTCCATCGAGTCCGGACCAGCGTCCTCAACCGCTCCTCATTTGACAAACCCTTTATCCCAGGATCATTCTTGGGAACCTCCACTCCATCCCTTCCAAGACCAGCACATACTTCCTAAGATATAGGGCTCAGAGTTGTCCCCTTTATTTTAGATTGTCCCTTTGTGTTCATTATACCAAGGTGTTATCTCACCATATTGAACTGAATTTGCCACCCATGTGCTCTCTCCATGTCAATATCTTCTTGAGGTTCTACACTGACCTCTTCAACTTACAAATGTTCCAAATGTTGTGTCATCCGCAATCTTTTGGGTGGCACGGTGGCTCAGTGATTAGCATTGCTGCCTCACAGTGCCAGGGACCTGAGTTCAAATCTAGCCTTGGGTGACTGTCTGTGTGGAGTTTGCACATTCTCCCTGTGTCTGTGTTGGTTTCCTCCGGGTGCTCTGGTTTCCTCCCATAGTCCAAAGATGTGCAGGTCATGTGAATTGGCCGTGCTAAATTGCCCATAGCGACCAGGGATGTGTCAGGGGTAAATGTAGAGTAATTGGGTTGGGGAATGGGTTTGGATAGGATACTCTTCAGAGGGTTGGTGTGGACTTGTTGGGCCGAAGGACTTGATCCACACTGTCGGGTTCTATGATCTTTGAACTAGCCCCTGCAGCAAAATTCAGATCATTATTAGGTAAAGAAAGAGTCCTGTGTTTTTATTTATTTATGGGACATGGGTGTCACTGGCTGACTAGCATTTATCGCCTGTCCCAAGTTGCCCTTGAGAAGGTGGTGGTGAGCTGCCTTCTTGCATTGCTCTAGTCTACCTGCTGTGGGTTGATCCACAATGCCATTAGTGAGGGAATTCAAGGACTTTGATGCAGCAATTCTAGTACCAATCCCTGGGGATCTCCACTACAAACCTTCTTTCAACTTAAAAATACCGAATGATCGTCACTATCCGTTTCCTATCACTCAACCAGCTTTGTATTCACTGTGCTACTTGTACCCTTTACTCCATGATCTATAGATTTCCTCATGAGTTTGTTGTAGGACATTGTGTCAATGACCCGTGGGAAGTCCATGAACATTACATCAAAAGCCTTAGCCTCATGAACCCTCTCTGATACCTGTTCAAAAAAACTCCAGCAAGACAGAGCACAATTTACCCTGAACAACTCCATGCCAATTCTTTTAAATTAATAGTCACATTTTTCCACAGGACTATTAATTCTCTCCTGAGTATCTTTTTGGAAGTGGCAGACTGGGGGATTTTAATTGTTTTGTGTTCTTAATGGCTTGCCCAAAAGCAGTTTTTTGAAATTTTTTCCTTCTGTTAATTCTTACCCACAACATTTTGGGACAGATAAGGGTATTCCAACCATTGTGCCATGTCGTTGTGAATGACACGATGTTATTAACTTCATTCAAATGTGTTCGCTAATGTTCACAAGATTGTTTGAAGATTGCGCCTTCTCTTGTAATTCTATGCTAGATTTTCTCATTGGCTTTCCTTTACATGGTCCCCACCCATTTAGAATAAGTGGATTTGTCTCAAGTGGGAAGCAGTTGGACTAAGAGTGGGAAAATTGGGCCTTTGACCAATAGCAATCTTTAGCTTTGGTAATCTAGTGACAAATGCAGGAGTCCAATGGATATGTAATAAACTAGGCTGCAATAGCCTTGGTGGTCAGCATTTCCTGCCTGGTCCTTGACACGGTGAATGTGTATTTGGCCAGAATACCATGCTGACCAAGCCCACGCTTACTCCATTAGCCAGTAGATATGAACCTTCAATCCACCAAGAACTGATGTCTGCAAGTGAGAATGGGAGCTTTCCTCAAAGCACGGAGTCTGGCAGAGTCCTGTGTGGCACTGCGCCTGTGCAGATTCATAGCTGGTGCTGGCTGAGAGTTGGGTGTCAGAGAAGAAGGCCAAGAAGAAGTACATAGAGTTTTTAAGTGAAAACATTTGAAGGGTTTTCTTTCCTTGGCTGCAGAATGGTAGTATACATTTGTTAAGTTGAGTGAAACTGCCTGTGGTTGCCACCTATGGCAGCCATAAAAGCGAGACAGAATTGGGTCTTGTTGAATAACGTGAGGTTTTGTTGCTCAGTTCTTGCCTTTTCAAGCAGCATTCTTGGCCACAGTATGTCACTGCTATTAGATGCAGTCGATTTATTCAGTTGAAAACCACCCAGCTCGAGTTTCTGCTGTAGAGCTTGGTATTAGTAACAGACCATATTCTGATTTGCTCAGATAAGGAGTGCTTGGAATATGTGATTACTCACTGATGCAGATTTAGGTTCACAGCAGAATCACTGGCTGCTCAAAGCTAATGGTGTAGCCCTGTCCAAAGTCAAAACATGTCTGCTGGTTCCCTTATATCGAGACAGAACCTGCTGTTACATAGTCCTATATATATCATCATGAAGGAACAGCCACTTTGAGGTTCATGATGTTGGCAGTAAACATGGCAGCCATTTTACACACTGCGAAGTTCCATAACTGACAATTAGATAAATGACCAATTAATCTATTTTTAATGTGTTGGCTGATGATCAAGACTTTATTAGGACACTCGGAGAATTTCAAAATAGGGGCGAGGAACAATCAGTGCAATGTTGTTCAGTAGAAGCTGTTGATTAGCTACAGATCTAGCTAAGAAAACACTTTTTTAGCCATATGCTTTGACTTTATAGATAAAGCCCTATGCATAACTGAAGTAAATGTCCTGTACATATGTACAGTAAAAGTATCAGCCGCTATTCTTGATCAACTTAAATAACACATTTCTGATGATAGGAAAAACTCTTGCGTACTCATTTGCTAAGTTGGCAATCACTTCGCTTCAGGGATTTGCATTTGATAAATACAAATAAATTAAGCATGCAACCACAGTAAACAGAGTTGCCGGGTGTATGCATGAGAATTTGAAACGTTACGTGAGAATTTTAGTAAAAGGCTAGGATGGAAAGCAGAGTGTGCAATAGCTTTTTTTCTCTCAGGCTCAGTATCACTGTCCATTTCACATTGAACATACAAATCAGGAAAGCAATTGGCTGCAACCTGATTCCCAAATAGCCTGATATGGTGATTGGCTATGAATTTAGAGTCCACCTGAATTAACCAGTAGAGCTGGGTTAGGACTATAGCACACTGTCAGTGTTGCGCATGGGAATGGCTATTAAATTTATTATTCTGGGCTGTGGAGGACATTAGAAGTGCCACATTTATCCCTAGATACACCTTGGGTGTTGGGTCTCCTCTTGGAACAATTGTAGCTTGTAGCATGATGTACTGAGAATGATGTTCGGTAGACAACTTGAAGCAAATGATTAAGGAGTGATGGTATGCATTTATATCAGAATGCAATTAACCATCGAGGAGAGCTTTGTGGGATTACAATGTTGTTTCTCAGAAGCTGAGGTTGCAATGGAGAGCTGCATGGGTGGAATGACCTTGGTTTAGTTTTGGAATGTAGACCAGGGAATCCTTCTATTGTAATCTTTTCCAGTTTAGTTCAATCACATGCAGGCTAACCATAGTCACATACAGTATATTGCTTTGCCCTTGCTTTCACAAACTGCCTCAATCCCCACTGATGAAGACTGTCTATTGCTTTCATGCTTTCCCCATGTATGGCTGGTGGGAACTAGATTAAGAATATTATAAATTCATATTTCATGTTGGACAATGAGAAGATTGCCATACTTGCATTGTGAGCGAGACTCATAAGCAGTCTTATATCATCAAGTAAATTCCAGAAAGTGCACAATGTGATGTGTTAGTCTCCAGATGTGCTTTAAGATGTAACTTTAAATCAAGGTGTTGGCTTTATTCTGAGTTTGAAATCCAGGGATGCTGTGTCCAGGTGTAACTGGAATTGTTGGTCATGTGATCTATCTTTGGGTGGTTTCAAAAAAGAGAAAATCTGATAACTCCTTCCTTTTTGCAATAACCTTATCATCCTGCTGCTTCCCTTCATACCCAGGATGTTTGAGTGCATGGTGTTCTTATCGTGGCGACATCAGGGTGGTGCCAAACGCTAACTTTTATGGTTAATTTAATTTATTTATGGATTGTGGGCATTGCTGGAAAGACCAATATTTATTGCCCAAGCAATATGCAATTTTCTGTAGTTCAGCATTGCTCACCATGCCTGGAGCTGCTGAGACTTTAAACATAGATTTCTCGTCATAAATATCTTTGTAAGTCTCCTTTTCCCCACTACTTTCAAGCTTATTAAAACAGTTTTTTTAACTGAGCTTTTGGTTCTAACATCTGTCCTAACGTCTCCTCATGTGGCTCGCTGTCAAACATTGTTTAATATTGTGGTTGTAAAGCACTTCAGGTTGTTTCATTACCTTAGAGATGTTTTATCAATAGAAGGTGCTTTTGAGTGTTCCTTTCCTTGCATGTGTTCAGCAAATGTCTGAGTTTCTCCTGCATCAAGACCTGCCTGTCTTCATGTACCTGTACCTTATTGTTAACATGTATGTTTGTCATGATTAGAGTGGTGCTGGAAAAGCACAGCAGGTTAGGCAGCATCCGAGGAGCAGGAAAATCGATGTTTTGGGCAAAAGCCCTTCATCTTTGTACCTACTCCAGTGCAATAATCATGGCTGGCAACACAGTGCAGTACTGAGGGAGTGCTGTACTGCTGGGTGTGCCTCATCTTAAACTGAGGTCCCATCAGTTTGGCTGTGGATGAAAAAGAACTCATGGCCACTATTTTGAAAAGCAAGTAATGAACCCACTGCCCTTGCCAATATTCGTCATAAAATTGTAGCATCTCTACAGTGTGTAAGCAGGCCGTTCAGCCCATTGAGTTTGCACTGACCCTCTGAAGACCATCCCACCTAGACCTACACTCCTACCCTATCCCTGTAACCCTGTATTTCCCATGGCTAACCTACCTAGCCTACACATCCCTGGACACGATGGATTATTTAGCATGGCCAATCCACCTGACCTGTACATCTTTGGATTGTGGGAGGAAACCAGAGCACCCAGAGGAAACACACGCAGACATGGAGGGAATGTGCAAACCCCACACAGACAAACCCCACACAGAGGCTGGTATCGAACCAGGGTCCCTGGCGCTGTGAGGCAGCAGTGCTGACCAACATCACAAAAGCAGATAATCTGGTTGTTTTCGCATTGCTGTTTGTGTGAACTGAGAGAGAACACATTGGCTGTTACATTTCCCACGTTACTAAAGGAACTCCATTTCAAACAGTATGGCATTGGCCATGAAGTGCTTTGAGATGCCCAGTAGTTGTAAAAGCATGAGATGTGTAAGCTTTTCTCTTCTGTTTAAGAGCCTCTAAGTGTTTATCATTTCACCTGCTTTGCTTTTCTTGCCCTGTCTGTATGTCTCTGACCAACACTGTTGACCTGTGTGTATCTGTTATATTCACATGTGTTCCCTGTATTGGTCTACACCATTTTCTTAGGTAGTCAGTGCAGCCATTTTGTATGTGGGTTGGAATAGGAGACCATTTCATGGGTTTTGCAGCAAAAAACTGGGAAGGTTGAGGGGGTATTGCAAGTCTTCCAATTATCTAGCATGGTACAACACCTCCTTGCCCCCTTTCCCCCTTGTTGATAAAGTTAAAGGCACGATCCTGGATAACAAGGATCATTTTCCATCTCATGACGAAGGAAGATATTGATGATGAAATTCATCATCACCTCCAATGTGCCTTTGGCTGGTGGAGGATAGGAGTATTTGAGGACCAGGATCTCAAATCCAAGACTGTGATTGTAGTTTCCTGGGTAGCAGTGATCCCAGCACTCATATATGCTTTAGCGATTTAGATAATCTACAGTGGGCACCTCAAGGCACCAGCAGAGCTGCCATTATCTGATTCTCTGTATCCAGTGCCATAAAAGGTAGTCCAATGGTAATGTATTACCCCAAATCTTTTTGCCCAGCATTCAGGTGCCAATCACCAGCTCTTTGGTGAAAGCACGTTGCCTGTTTGCCTCCTGAAGCAACTGCTGTATTCAGATCCCAACATTCTCTCAGAAGATTAGCAGAAATTCTTTAGAAAATACCCACAAAGCTTCTCTGAAGAGGTCAGACATCCCTGCTGATTTATGGGAGCTCCTGGCTGGTGACTGACTACAATGGACAAGATTCAGGAAGGTTTTGGAGATGTTGAGAGACTCCATCTCTAAAATGCAGAGTGAAAGAGGAGGCATCAGAGAGAATGCATAAACCTCCAAACACCCCCAACTACCAGACCCTTCATGCAGCTCCGGCCCTGCAGTGTGGTCGAGTTTGTGGATTACACACACCTTGTTGGCCATCTCGGAACCCATCAAATCAACTGTCAAAGCAATTCATTCTGAATCCCAAGGGGCTGTGTCAGAAAAGGATGAACCTGTGCCCCTGCCTTAATATGTTGTTCTGTACCTCTTTCTGTTCCTATCTGTGTCTCCCCCAATGTGTTACTCTGTGGCTGTGTCTCCCCCACGGTGTTACACTGTATCTTTGTCTCCCCCATAGTGTTGGTCTGTATCTGTGTCTTCCTCATGGTGTTGCACTGTGTGTCTCCCCACAGTGTTACTCTGTGTCTCTGACTCCCTCATAGTGTTGCACTATGTCTGTTTCTCCCCCATGATGTTGCACTGTGTTTGTGTCTCCCCCATGGTGATGCTCTGTATCTGTGTCTCCCCCACGGTGTTGCACTATGACTGTGTCTCCCCCACGGTGTTGCTCTGTATCTGTGTCTCCCCCACGGTGTTGCACTATGACTGTATCTCCCCCACGGTGTTGCACTATGACTGTGTCTCCCCCACTGTGTTGCTCTGTATCTGTGTCTCCCCCACGGTGTTGCACTATGACTGTATCTCCCCCACGGTGTTGCACTATGACTGTGTCTCCCCCACTGTGTTGCTCTGTATCTGTGTCTCCCCCACGGTGTTTCACTATGACTGTATCTCCCCCACGGTGTTGCACTATGATTGTGTCTCCCCCACGGTGTTGCGCTATGACTGTATCTCCCCCACGGTGTTGCACTATGACTGTGTCTCCCCCACGGTGTTGCTCTGTTTCTGTGTCTCCCCCACGGTGTTTCACTATGCCTATGTCTCCCTCACAGTGTTGTACTGTGTTTGTGTCTCCCCCACAGTGTCTCTCTGTGTCTTTGTCTCCCCCATGGCGTAACTCTGTGTCTATGCCTCCCTACAGTTGCTCTGTATGTCTGTGTCTCCCCCACAGTGCCTCTCAGTGTCTGTGTCTCCCTCACGGTGTTGCACTGTGTATGTGTCTCCCCTACAGTTGCTCTGTATGTCTATGTCTCCCCCCTGGTGTTACGCTGTTTCTATGTCTCCCCCACAGTGTCTCTGTGTGTGTGTGTCTTCCCTACAATTACTCTGTGTGTCTCCCCCGTGGTGTTGCATTGTGTCTGTCTCCCCCACAGTGTTGGGCTTTATCCACGTCTCCCATATTGTTTGTCTACATACCCGTTATTATGCTGGTCTATGTCTTTGTTTCTCTGTGTCACGTTGTGTCTCTTACATTTTTGCTCTGGGTGTTTCATAATCTGTCTCTGTGTGTCATGGTGTTGGTCTGTCTTTTACAGTGCTTTTCTGTGTTGGTCTCTGCTTCATTCTCTCTCCCTTTGTATGTTTCTCTTCCTTTGTTAGCCTGTATCTAGCTCCACTGTACATATGGAATGATAAAAATGAACCAATGTCAGTAACTGGATATCAGAGCTGCTTTCTGTGTAATGAATGGCTTGTCTGGTGCCTGCTGTTTTCTGTTATTAAAGTATATTTACAATGCTGTTTAAATGCTTGTTCATATCTTCTTAAAATAGAGAGCTGCTACTTCCCATATCATGCTCGTGTCAGTTACCCCTCTGGAGACTGAACTTACAGCTGCATTTTATGCTCAGCTCCTGCCATTCTATGGCATTTAGCCAATCGCACTAAGGTGATATTAGGATAGGCCAGCGTATTGTTGGATCAGCTGTGCTGTCTGTCAAGTTATTTGCCAAACAGTATCCTGAACACAAGCAGTTATCACAGCACACCGTTACCAGTCCATTTTGGAATCAGAATCTGATTTGAAAGTAAGAGTCAGGAGGTGATATAGTGATATTGCAGTAACCCCACAGCCAGTGATAACCCACAGCTTGCAGCAAATTGTATGAAAACCATGCCAAGTTACCCTGTGAGCTTGCCACAGCCACAAAACTGACTTTCCCCTCTGAAACAGACTCTCAATTTTAGAACCTCATTTTGTATTTCTCAATAGTATAGAGTCATCGAGGTGTACATCACGGATACAGACCCTTCGGTCCAACTTGACCATGCCGACCATATATCCTAACCTAATCCAGAGCTGTTTACCAGCACTTGGCCATATCTCTCCAAACCTTTCGTATTCATATACCCATTTTGAATGTTGCAATTGTGCCAACCTCCACCACTTCCTCTGGCAGTTCATTCCATACACACACCACCCCCTGTGTGAAAAAGTTGCCCCTTAGGTCTCTTTTATATCTTGCCCCTCTCACCCTAAACCTATGTCCTCTCGCTCTGGACTCCCCCACCCCAGGGAAAAGACTTTGTCTATTTATCCTATCCATTCTAGTTCCCACCAGCCATACATGGGGATACCTTTAGGTTCTTGACTTTGGAAGCTATTAAAGGCAGGAGTGAACACCAAAAATGCAAATTATGTTAACCTTCCTGAAATATGCCTTTTCTCTTAATTTCTTTCACTTGGTCATTGAAATAGAGGTTTCGTAAAAAACAGCAAAGGCAGTAGGAAATATTTGTCGTTATGCAATACCTTAGCATTTCCTTCTTATGTCTTAAAGTGCTCAGAGTCCTTGGAATACTTTCTCAGCGCAGGGAGTGTTTTATAATTAGAAACCTAATGGACATACTGGACAAGATTTTCCTTGTCTTCAAACATAAATGGGGACCAAAAGCAGACGCTATGTGGGACACAGTTACTTGTTATCATTTCGTCCATAGTAGCTAATTGACAGACAGAAGGAGGCTTCTTGAACAAGCGAAGACTTCATAGGTGGGCTTTCTGGGATTCCTTCAATGGGAGTGGGTTATCTAGAATCTCTAGGTAGAACTCTAAATGGATCTCTGCTGTGCAATGCCATGTTCAGGAGACTTAACAGAACATTGGACAAAGTAGGACATAGAGTCTGTCACCACCCTGTTAGTTTTGATCTCAACTAAGAA
The DNA here is from genome assembly GCF_047496795.1 of Chiloscyllium punctatum. Taxonomy (NCBI): domain Eukaryota; kingdom Metazoa; phylum Chordata; class Chondrichthyes; order Orectolobiformes; family Hemiscylliidae; genus Chiloscyllium; species Chiloscyllium punctatum. The sequence goes on from NC_092744.1 coordinate 79,164,941, forward strand.
TTTGGACTGGCTAAACCTTGAGGTTTTAATTTCTGCATCTCCTTGCACATCTTTTTTTGGATACCTTTTTTATTCTGCATTTGATTGCTTCCAGAAATTAGATTGTGCTTTTTTAGAAAAGCCTTCTACACCTTCTACAGATGTAAGTAAGGATCTCTGTCTACTCACTCGAAAGCTTCTCTTTTAGAGTTAAGATCATCACTCGTGGATTGGAAAAGAGTGTTTTCCTCAGCTAATAATTCACAGTGATCTATTTCAGCAAAAGAGGGACCTTTCCTTGCACATAGGTATCTCTTTGATGCTTCAGAAGTGAAAATCTCACACACATCCCTGCACAGGATTTGGGGAATTCTTCTCAAGATTCCCTTTTACAGTTCTGAGTTCTTGTTTTTCTCTGAGGACTGCTGGCAACTCTGTGAAGCTGTAATGCCTATCTCTATATTATTCCTTTGAAGTTCTTCCGGCTGCTGGCTGATGTTGGAGTGCGAGACTTGGAGGCCTGTGATTTCCTTTGTTGCCTTATCCAGTAGTTGGCGCAACTGTTTGATTTCACTCCAAAGCTTCTTTTTCAAACTCTGAGGCTTAATGGTGCCATGCGATGAACAATGGGTGAGCTTGCTGTTCAATCTGTTTTAACTTCTTTAACTCTTGCTTCCATTTAACACATCCAAGTTCTATTTTACTTTAAGCTTGACTAAGGTACTTCTCTGTTGTAGGAGCTCTGTAATTTGGGCTCTGTTTCTTTACTGATGGCTCCCTTGAGTGCCTCAGGACTTACTGATGAGATTCTTTTGTACTTTTATACATATTACCAATCTCTGAACATCCAACATTGGCTTTATACAAATTTGGACTTAAGAGTCTCCTCGGATGTAAATTTGCTGGCTGAGCTGGAAGGTTCGTTTTCAGACGTTTCATCACCATATTAGGTAACATCATCAGTGAGCCTCCAGTGAAGTGTCTCCTCTTCCCTGGATAGCTTTACACCATCTGCTTGTATTGTTGAATGGGTGGGCTGTTTCTGAGATTGGGAGTTTTTTTCTCAGACCATTATCAAGTCTGTGCAAACATACAAATCGAGAGCAGTAGGCCACTTGTCCTCCAAGCCTGCTCCACCATTGAGTAACTCTGCCACTGATCCGATCACTCCGTTTTCGAAGTTCTTTCTTCGACGATGCCAAGTTGCCCAAGTCCTCGTGACCGAGGCATAGCCTGGGGACAGCGTGGAAGCAGTGTACGGCTCATCAGGACTGTGTCGATTCTCCTGCTCCTCGGATGCTGCCTGACCTGCTGTGCTTTTCCAGCACCCCACTCTCACTCCGTTTTCCACCTACCTTGGATAAACTTTCACATCCTTCTGCCTTAGAAATGTTCACCTTGCTTCCACTGACTTTTGAGGAGGGTCTTTCTGAAGACTCAACCACCCGCGAGAGAGAAAAAAAAAATCCTTATCTCAGTCTTAAACGGATGATACATTTTTCTCTCAGAAGCAGAAGCATCTTTTGCACATGCAGCCTGTTGCGATCTCTCAGGGTCATGTGTGTTTCTTATCCTTCGAAACGTCTGCAGATGCAAACTCAGCTGGTTCAACCTTTTCCACCAAAGTGGACAATTTCACATTTTCCCACATTACACTCCATTCGCCACATCTTTGCCCACTCACTTAGGCTATCCATATTCCTTTGTAATCTCCTTACAACCCCCATTCCTACCTATCTGTGTTTCATTGGCAAATTTAGTAACCGTAGCTTTTTAATCCAAGTAATTTGTGTAAATTGTGGAAAGCTGAGGCTCCAGTCCTGATTCCTGTGGCATGTCACTTGCTACATCTTGTCAATCAGAAAGTGACACACCTTTTGCTATCTGCTACCTCGCTAACCTTCTATCCACGCTAATATGTTACAAACTACACTGTGGCATTTTACATCCTGCAATAATCTTTCATGATTCAGCTTATCAAATGATTTATGGAGTCTAATTATAGGCTGTTGTAAGTTTATGTAAGTTTATGTTCTCATTGTAAGTTTATGTTGAGGTTCTGAGATATCTTTCTTGCAGGATTGAAGATCTCTTACCTAACTGCATAATTCTGGACTTCTTAGATTCCGTGATCATTTACTAGCTGTAAATAAAACGTTTGAAGCTTCATTTGTGTTCACTGATGATTGAACTAATACAAGGTGATGTTCTTACTTTCCAGCAATGATCAGGCTCTCATCTCTCAGAGGAACCTTTTTCATTGCTGTTGCTGTAGCTACAGCTCCTGGCCAGGTTCTGAGTCATAAGTAAATAATTTGACTTCTTATTAATTTTCTTCAAGAGAGGATGGATTCTTCTGAAAAGAGTCAATTGATTTTGAGGAACAATGTCCTTAATACCAAATACAGGAAAGTCTAAAGTTTTAGATTTGAGTAAATTTAGTAACCTTGTACTTGTTTCTTTCTCTGTATCCATATTCTGGAAGAGTCCTGAAGGTCCTCTTGAAGCCATGCTTAAGAGAGAAGTTGAGGGCCTTCCCCACCCTCTTGTGATGCTATGACCTAAATAGCATCAGTGTTAGCTAACTGAAGAATGCATGATGTTAAAATAGCAGCTCTACTTATTAAAGAATCATAATGGTTACAAATCACATACATGACATCTGAAATCTCTTTTCTGTTTTCCATTTCTGCTCACTGCCTGCTTTTGCTTGTGCCTGTCTCTCCTCACTTATCCCTGTTGATTACTTTGGGGGATGGTTTTCTGTGCTGTGCCAAACATGTGTCTAAGTCCTCTCGGCCAATGATAAGGGGTGGCTACTCATGATGCCAGGATGACCATTTTCACCTTGTTCCTCTCATTTTTTTTCGAAGAACACAATCTTGTTTCTGAAAGCATTGAACTCATAATAACCTGATAAGTCTTTTAGTTATGAACACAGTTGAATAATGTTTCATGTGGCACAGTAAATTTCAAATATGGTGATCAGTAAACTTCACACGGTCAGGAGTGAGTATATAGTTTGGGGAATTTGGAGCAGCATGGGAATTTGGTGCAGAGTGGACAAGGTGCTTTTTGGTTTTTTTTTGGTTCATAGTTTGTAAGGAATATTTTAATGGGATAAATTGAAGGCCAGAATTAGGGGTTCAGCTCAAAAGAGTGACATCACAAGAAAACCATAAATTCATTCGTTGATGACAGCTGCTAATTTGACTACCTTGTGAAGGTTATTTTCAGACTGAAGGTCAATTGGGGAAATATTTACAGGCTACAAACTAAAAGACCAGAATGAAATATTTCAGAATTAAAATTAAGAACTAAAATAGAGCAGCCGGGTCCGGTGACATGTTTTAACTACATGGTGTGGGAGCTGGTGGACCCCACTGTGGTTCATAGTGACCACATCTGCAGCAAGTGTTCTTTGTCGAACTGTGGCGCAGATGAGTTGGATCCTGAGCTTTGAAGGCTGCAATATATCAGGCAGGGGAAATAGTTACCCATAGGCTATGTTTCAGGAGACTGCCCCAGCTCTTAGATTAACTACGTTGAATTCGGTCAGTGTTCAGGGACAGGACTACAGACGAGGCAGGTAGAGGGATGCAGGAGGTAGAGCTGAAGGAACCTCAAGCTTGGCTAATAGGTTGGAGATTCTTGCTTCCTGTGTAGACTAAGAGTGGGTGCTATTGGGAGGCTGCGCAAACTGTCCATAGCTTTGTGGTGCAGAGAGATGGCAAGAGGGGCGAGAAAAGAGAGATGTTGTTGCAATCAGAATTCGTATAGAAACTGATTTCTGTGGCCAGGAGCAAGTGTCCCGAAGGCTCTGTTGCCCACCTGGTGCCTGGGTTTGGGATATCTCATCTGAGCTGCAAAGGAACTTGGAGTGGGAGGGGAAAGATCGAGTTGTTGTGGTCCATGTATGTACCAACGATATAAGCAAAAATGGGAAACAGGTTCTGCTCAGGGAATATAAGCACTAGGGGCTAAATTAGAAACAAAAAATGTAATAATCTCTGGATTACTAATTGAACAAATTGGCAACAGGTCAACAAGATTAAAGAGGTAAATGGGTGGCTCAAAGATTGATGTGGAAGAAATGGGTTTGAGTTCATGAGATATTGGCAGCAGTACTGGAGAAGAAAGAGGTGTTACCCTGGGACAGGTCTACCTGAATCACGCTGGGACCAGATTCCTGGTGAATTGTATAACTAAGGCTGTAGATAGGGCTTTAAACTAAATAATGTGGGTGGGGATCAGTAGCAGTTCATAGAGTAAAGGTAAAAATTGATTTACTCTGCAAATACAGGATCAGGTTAGTTGGTACAAGGAATATGGTACCATATTGGGTGATGGGTGAATAGAGAAACAGAGGATATGAGATGGCATGGGTTGACGTGGCTGTGTGAGGGGTAATGAATGGTGAGGGGGTGGAGGCATAATGTTGGTTACATTATTTTCTTTTTAGTAATGTCATGGACCAGGCCAGATCCCCTCAAAACATTTCACGAAAGTAGCCCAGACCCTAACTTGTTTGAAGCAGGTGTAAGTGGATAATCAAGAAGTGATGCAGCTGGCCCAACCACTTAGTTTCAAACAAAACAGAATTTATTTACAAGATTACTAAATGAAACTCAAACAAAAAAGAAACAAATATAGAATAACAACCTGTCCGAAAACCGAACAGACTATCCCAACTTAATGATGCTATTCCAAATTCCTGTAACAATCCCACAAACACCCCTTGGCACAAAAGGTAAAATCAAACATGGGGATCTTACAGGAGAGAGAGAGAGAGAGATGGCAGAGGGACTCAGCATGGAACACCTTCTTCCATGTAGCTGTTTCTTGGACCAGCAGCCTCAAAACTGACTGCCTGCATTCAGCTAATAGCCAGACTGCTAAAACCCAAACCAAACCAAACCAAAGGAAAGCTGAGCTGGGAGAACTGATAAATATCTCAGCAAGGGGCCCAGCAATCACTTCCCTAGCTCCCCACAGAGTTCTAGGGTACACTGGATCAGGTCCTGAGGATTTATCCACTTTTATGTATTCTATGACATCCAGTACCTCCTCGTCTGTAATATGGAAATGTTTCAGGATGTTACCATTAATTGTACAAGTGTTTTTTTTTAAACCAAAATGCTTCCTCAAATAAATCACCCCAGACAGGTCTTTACAACCTCCTGAAAAAAGACAAGGGCAACATAACCTTGTTAAAGGAGCATCATCATCAGAGTAAGCTGCAGTAGAGAGAAAGTAAGGAGGCAGGTCCTACAGCCAGCTTGCATTGGAGACAGTAATCTCTGCTGTCCTTCCAGGGTTCCTCATTCCACCTTTCAAGACTTCCAACATCTCAGAACTGAGATCCAGCCTCTTGAGGTGGTCTATCCTGGGTTGGTTTTGTGGGATCAGGAAATGTCTTTGCGCGCATGACGTATAAGTGAAACAGGGGAGGGGGTGTGTGAATTGGGTTTGACACCTGTCGCTATTTATGACAAGTTGGTGTGCTTTAGAGGAGGATGTATGTTGAAATCTAGATGTAATGAAGGGAGAACTTTCAAAAGTTGATTGGGGGCAGATGTTCGCAGGTAAAGGGACGGCTGGAAAATGGGAAGCCTTCAAAACTGAAATAACCAGAGTCCAGAGACAGTATATTCCTGTTAAGGTGAAAGGCAAAGTGGAATGCTGGATGACGAGAGAAATTGAGGTTTTGGCGAAGAAAAAGAAGGAAGCATGCGTCAGGTATAGAGAGCAGAGATCGAGTGAATCCTTAGAGTATAAAGGCAGTAGGAGTATACTTAAGAGGGAAATCAGGAAGGCAAAAAGGGGACATGAGATAGCTTTGGCAAATGGGATACAAAGGGTTTTTACAAATACTTTAAGGACAAAACGGTAGCTAGGAAGAGAATAGGGCCCCTCAAAGATCAGCAAGGCAACCTATGCATGGAACCACAGGAAATGGGGGAGATACTAAATGTGTATTTTGCATCGGTGTTCACTGAGGGGAAGGACATGGAAGACATAGAATGTGGGGAAATGGTGACATCTTGAAAAATGTCCATATTACAGAGGAGGAGGTGCTGGATGTCATAAAATGCATAAAAGTGGATAAATCCTTAGGACCTGTTCTGGTGTACCCTAGAACTCTGTGGGGAGCTAGGGAAGTGATTGCCGGCCCCTTGCTGAGATATTTGTATCATTAATAGTCACAGGTGAGATGCTGGAAGACTGGAGGTTGGCAAACATGGTGCCACTGTTTAAGAAGGGTGGTAAGGACAAGCCAGGGAACAATAGACCTGTGAGCCTGATATCAGTGGTGGGCAGGTTGTTGAAGGGAATCCTGAGGGACAGGATCTACATGTATTTGCAAAGGCAAGGACTGATTAGGGATAGTCAACATGGCTTTCTGGGAAATCATGTCTCACAAACTTGGTTGAGTTTTTTGAAGAAGTAACAAAGAGGATTAATGAGGGCAGAGCAGTGGATCAATATGGACTTCAGTAAGGCATTCAGCAAGGTTCCCCATGGGATACTGGTTAGAAAGGTTAAATCACATGGAATACAGGGAGAACTCGCCATTTGGATGCAGAACTGGCTTGAAGGGAGCAGACAAAGGGTAGCGGTGGAAAGTTGCTTTTCAGACTGGAGGCCTGTGACTAGTGGAGTGCCACAAAAATCGGTGCTGGGACCACTGCTTTTCGTCATTTATATAAATGATTTGGATGTGAACATAGGAAGCATAGTTGTAAGTTTTCAGATGACACCAAGATTGGAGGTGTAATGGACAGTGAAGAATCTTACCTCAGATTACAACAGGCTCTTGATCAGCTAGGCCAATGGGCAGATTAATTTAGTGTGACAGATAGAGATTAATTTAGATAAATGTGAGGTGCTGCATTTTGGAAAGATAAATCAGAACAGGACTTGTACACCTCATGGTAAGGTCCTAGGGAGTGTTGCTGAACAAAGAGACCTTGGATTTCAGGTTCATAGCTCCTTGAAAGTGGAGTCACAGATAGATAGGGTAGTGAAGAAGGTGTTTGGTATGCTTTCCTTTATTGGTCACAGTATTGAGATAAGAGTTGGGAGGTCATGTTGCGGCTATACAGACATTGGTTGGACCACTTTTGGAATATTGTGTGCAATTCTGGTCTCCTTCCTATTGGAAAGATGTTGTGAAACTTGAAAGGGTTCAGAAAAGATTGGTAAGGATGTTGCCAGGGCTGGAGGATTTGAGCTACAGGGAGAGACTGAATAGGCTGGGGCTGTTTTCTCTGGAGAATCAGAGGCTGAGGGGTGACCTTATAGAGGTTTATAAAATCATGAGGGGCATGGATAGGGTAAATAGACAAGGTATTTTCCTTGGGGTCGGGGGAATCCAGAACTAGAGGGCATAGGTTTAGGATGAGAGGGGAAAGATATAAAAAGGGACCTAAGGGACAACGTTTTCATGCAGAGGGTGGTGCGTGTATGGAATGAGCTGCCAGAGGAAGTGGTGGAGGCTGATACAATTACAACATTTATAAGGCATCTGGATGGGTAGGAAGAGTTTAGAGGGATGTGGGCCAGATGCTGGCTGATGGGACTAGATTAATTTCGGATATCTGGTGGAATGGACGAGTTGCACAAAAGGGTCTGTGTCCGTGCTGTACATCTCTATGACTCTGTGACTTGGTTCAAGAAAGCCCAAGGGGAATTTTTTTTATCCAAAGCAAAAATTTCTCTTTTCCAAGTGCAAATTCCTCCTTTGCTGGATTGATAGGAATCGAAGTATGAATGTGTTTAATTGACGTTGGTATGAATGGGAATTGGGAGACTTATTGGAAACTGTCATTGGAAGATGTCATTCACTGGGCAGCGTACATGGTGGGGTTTCTAATCTTATCGGACTGAAAGTTGTGTACCTGTAGCATCTGATGTTTCGAACAATGACGAATGTCTATGTTGAATATATGCCGTTTACAGTTCAATAACAAATGTACATTTGGAAAATAGGTGGCCATTCTTTAGAGCTAATAAGTTGGAAAAATTTGACTTCTGCTGAATGGCTTCCAGAGGTTTCTATTCACTTTTGTCCAGTGATGCTCTTTCCCAATGTATCACTCAAGTTTTTCTAAAACAAAATTCACCATCAAGATGTTTAATGATTCAAGCTAATGTTTGTTTATCCCCATTCTAGTTGGTGATCTAGGAACAGACAACAATTGATAGCTAGCCAGCAACACCCAAGTTTCTTGGCCATAAGTTTACCCTGCATCAAATACTTCCATTCACCTTTACAATGTGTGACACCATCAACCCACATTACTATTGTCAATGCTTTAACTTCAAAGATACTCTTGAGCTGTTGTGATAATTGCTCATAGACTCCCTACAGTGTGAAAGCAGACCATTCAGCCCATCACCAACCCTCCAAAGCATATCCCAACCAGACCTGACACCCCAACTGTATTCCAGTAATCCTGCATTTCCCATGGCTGGTCCAGCTAAGCTGCACATCTTCGGACTGTCAGAGGAAATCCACACAGACACAGGCAGTCACCCGAGGTTGGAATTGAACCGGGGTGTGTGGCACTGTGAGGCAGCAGTCCTAACCACTGAGCCACCATGCCACCCTGGTGAGCCTTCTATGTAAAGTCAACTTTTTCCGTCAATGGGTCATGAAAGAAATAGATTAATTGTTGGCAAACTCATAGAAACCGAAAGTAGGAATTAATGGGTCATTCTCACATTGACAGACTGAGACTAGAGAGTACCACAAGGATGGTAAAATGTAACATTTCCAAATTTGTGGATCAGACAGAGCTAATCAGAAATACAATACTGCAGATGCTGGACATCTGAAACAAACTCAGAGATTGTTGGAGAAACTCAGCAGATCTGGCAGCACCCGTGGAGAGCGAAACAAGTTTTGAGTCCGGTATGGCTCGTATTGTGATGAATACATAAAGGAGGATTTGAACAGGCTTTGTGATTGGGCAAGAACATGGCAGATGTATTATTATAATGTGGAAAATGTGAGGCAGAAAGAACAGATGTGCTGGGTGTTTCTTAAATGGTGAGAGAATGGAAAGTATAGATAGTTATGCAAATACACTTGAGTGTCATTGTCAATGAGTCACTAAATGGTCATATGCAGATGCAGCAAGACATTAAAAAGACTAATGGATTAGTCAATGGAGATTACATTCTCCCTGACAGCAGGGCACTCCAGATTGTGTCTTCCAATTGTTTTCCAAAGCCAACTCTGAAATATCTAGCAAGTTGTGGAGATTCAGAAAGGAATATGTAAGCAACAAGTCATAGAGTCTTAGATGTATAGAACAGAAACAGACTCTTCAGTCCATCTCGTCTATATCAACCAGATATCTGAAACTAATCTATTCCCAGTTGCCAGCACATGGTCCATAAGCCTCTAAACCTTTCCATCCAGATGTCTTTTAAATGTTGTAATTGTACCAGCCTCCAACGCTTCCTCTGGTCACTCATTCCATACATGCATCATCCTCTGCATGAAAAAGCTGTCCCTTAGCTCCGGTGTAAAACTTTCCCCTCTCACCTTAAACCCTCTAGTTCTGGACAACCCACCCCCGGGAAAAGATCTTCGCTATTTACCCTATCCATGCCCCTCTATAAGGTCATATATTGCTCGGTGCTCTGAGCAATAAAGGAAAGCATACTTAATGCCTCCTCACTATCCTATTTACCTGCGATTCCACTTTCAAGGAATTATGAACCTGCAATCCAAGGTCTCTTTGTTCAGCTACACTCCCCAGGGCCTTACCATTAAGTGTATAAATCCTGCCCTGATTTGCTTTTCTAAAATCACATTTCTCTAAATTAAACCCCATCTGCCACTCCTCAGCCCATTGGCCCATCTGGTCAGGATTCTGTTGTACTCTGAGGTAACCTTCTTCACTGTCCACTGCGCCTCCAATTTTGGTGTCATCTGCAAACTTACTGACCAAATCTCCTAAATTCACATCCAAACCATTTATATAAACATGAAAATGCTCAGAAATCTTGGTTCATGAAACTTGTGAGAAAACCTTCTTTGTGTGTCCTTTTGCTCTTCCAGGAGACCGTTTATACTTTTGAGCTGATGTAATTACAGTTGAAGCTGTTAAGACTGATGTCAGGCTCACTTCCTTATGTGCCCTCATGACCAATCAATCAGGTAGGATGCAAAGTGGCATTTTGACAGGCTGTGTTCACAGTTCAAGGAAGTTTCCTGGCTGACAGCTATGCGGGTGGGAGCTGTTGAGTTAACTGTGAAGATGGAAGTTGAAATAATTCCACAGAGGAGAAAGTGAGGACTGCAGATGCTGGAGATCAGAGCTGAAAATGTGTTGCTGGTAAAGCGCAGCAGGTCAGGCAGCATCCAAGGAGCAGGAGCATTCCTGAAGAAGGGCTCATGCCCGAAACGTTGATTCTCCTGCTCCTTGGATGCTGCCTGACCTGCTGCGCTTTTCCAGCAACACATTTTAGGCTCTAATTCCACAGAGGGCCAACACCAAGTCACCCTTTCTTTGCACATGGAGAGTAAACAGGATATCTGATACTCCTGTTTACACCTGTCAGCCAGGATTCCCTGATTGGATCAAGTTAACAGATTCAATCAGGGAACTCATATTCTATGAGGTCCATCTGGCTGAGTCATTACAATCCCAACAGAAATATATCTTTTAATTATTTGTCTGTGAAGATGTGATGGCCGTCATGCACAGTATCTCATTTTGCATGAGTTTTGATGAACATTCCTGTGATGTATTGTAAAAGCTTCAGTAGCTAAAGTATCCACACATGAAACTTAAATTTGTTGCAATACTAGATGCTGTTCTTGGGATTTCTACCCTTTTGCTCAATTACTTCATTTCTGGTATGTCTGAAGCTCTGCTCAATGGACTGTTCAGTGGTTTCAAATTTTCATTCACAGGTTTAACATTGACCTGGAGCAGATAGCCAAGTGGAAATTGACCTGGCTTTCTTTTCCATTCATTTGTGGGATTTGGGCATTTGGCTGCAAGTATGATCTGACATACCACAAGCAGAGCAGCACTTTCTTCTTGAATTTCCTACTTTTGCAACTTTACCTGGGCTTCATATCTGAAACAATTTCCGATACTAAATCTTGACTTTCTTCAGTTTTTTTTTGTCTCTCTTCATGCGACGTGGGCGACACGGGCTCAGCCAACAATTATTGCTCATTCCTAATTTCTCTGGAGAAATTGCAGTGAGCTGCCAATGATGTGATGGCCTGGTGGTATTAGCGCTAAACTGAGATACAGGTCACATTCTGGAGACCTGGGTTCAAATCCTGCCATGGCAAATAGTGGAATTTTAAATCAATAATTTCTGAAATTAAGAGTTTAGTGATGACCATAAATCCATTACCAATTGTCAGGAAAAACCCATCTGGTGCCCTTTAGGGAAGGAAGCTGCCATCTTTACCTGGTCTGGCATACATGTGACTTCAGATCCACAGCAATGTGGTTGACTCTCCACCTCAATTGGGGATGGACAATAAATGCTGGTTTAACTAGTGACACCCTCATCCCGTGAATGAATTTGAACAAGAAAAAACTTTTGCCCATTCAGAATTCATTTACAGCCGAGGGTATGTTGCTGGAAAAGCATAGTAGGTCAGGCAGCATCTGAGGAGCAGGAGAATCGACGTTTCGGGCCAGAGCCCTTCATCAGGAATAAGGCTGATTGAGTTCCTGATGAAGGGCTCTGGCCCAAAACGTCGATTCTCCTGCTCCTCAGATGCTTCCTGACCTGCTGTGCTTTCCCAGCACCACACTCTCTCGACTCTGATCTCCAGCATCTGCAGTCTTCACTTTCTCCCAGAATTCATTTACCGTCTGCTTTATTCCTCAATCGGGGTCTCCTCCAGTTCCCTGTCACAGTATTGACGATATTTTTAAACAGGCTTATTTCTGGGATCCTCAGGAAGCTGAGCTTATGCTTTAAATTAATGGAGCAGTGGCGAGTTATTTTAGTTTTCCCCAGTGCCAAATTGTTTCACCTCGTTGTGAGCTTTGTCAGCGCCGATTGTGTTTCAGTCTGTCACAAACTGTCTGTCCGGTGCTGCAGGTAATTCAAATAGGCAGTCTGACACCTTTCTGGCAGCTTAATGAGGTATAATGCAATCACATAGTTGTCCTGCACACTGCCAAAGCCTTTCTAATTACTCAATTACATGCTGTCTCTCATTCTGTTGGCAGCAGGACATTTTGAATAATCGATTTGTAAGCTTGTTTGGTGGCAGCGGTCATGGTACATAAAAACAAGGTAATTAAAGTGCAAATCCTTTCTCCAACTGATATGGAGTAGCTTGGGCAGAATAAAACGTAGCTCGGACTGGTGTCGAAGCTCTCGTCTTTAGGGTAAGGCCAGCAGCAACCAAAAGACACAGTGAATCTATGAGATGCTTGGGATGTAAAGGAATGGTCAGTCTGGACTGAAACAAAATAAGGCTGAGCACACAGCGTTTATTATATTGTAACGTTACTCCATAAGGCATAGGACAAAGATAGGGCATTCGGCCCATCTCCCTCAACAAGGTCAAGGCTGATCTGGTAATCCTCAAATCCACTTTCCTGTCTTTTTCCCCTTAACCTTCGAAATACCATACTGATTAAAAATCTCGGCCTTGAATATTCTTAACAACGCAGTATCTGTGGTAAAGACTTTCAGAGTTATTACCCTCTGTGAGGGAAAGAAAAGAAATCTCCTCAACCTGAAATGGGCAACCCCCTTATTCTGTGCTGATGTCCTCTGGTCCAATACTGTCCCACCAGGGAACTACCTCACTATATCTACCCTGTCAAGCCCCCCCCCACCTCTAACAATACTGTATGTTGCAATGAGGTCGCCTATCATTCTTCTAAATCCAACTTATTCAATTTTGCACAGATCATGGCGTCATGCAGCATAGAAACAGGCCCTTTGGGAATAAACAAAGACGACGTAGAAAAGATGTTTCCACTTGACGGACAATCCCGAATGAGAGGCCGTGGTTTTAGGATAAGGGGTAGTAGTGTGAATCTGTGGAATTCGCTACCCCAGAGTGCAGTGGATGCCAGAACTTTGAATAAGGAGGAGATAGACAGGTTTTTAATTATGAATAGATTAAATGGCTGTGGAGGGGAAGGAAAGTGGATTTGAGGCTGAGATGAGATCAACCATGATCGTTTCAGGTTTAAGGGCTGAATAGTTTACTCCTGCTCCTACTTCTTATGTTATTTAAGACTTGTATGTAACAAGCAAACTAACATCAACTTGCATCAAATATTGTTTAACAGGCAACCAACACTTCAATCTAAAGCAGTGGTCCTCCTGCATTAACTACCTAATGCAATCAAAATCCACCTTACTGGTTTCAATAGCAGAGTCATATCAGCCTGAAAAGGTTAACTCTGTTTCTGTCTCGACAGATGCTGCCAGACTTGCTGAGTTTGCTCAGCACTTCCTGTTTTTATTTCAGCTCTTTTTTTTCTGTGCAATGTTCTTCTGACAGAGTCGTAGCATTACATGAATCTAGTCCAAGAATAAAACCCAGCTCTTCAGGCTAAGTTAAAACTATGTTAAAACTCTTTCAAAAAGCAGATGTCTTGTGTGTGATAGTTCTCACTTGATGTTTCAAGAGCTTTCTGCTTGACTTTCTTCCTCTGTGGCAACCAAATCATGTAAACCTGTCTCTGAACATAGCTGTCTGGTATGTCCTCATAATCTCACTGCCCAGACATTATGTTCCATCTTTTAATGAAAGGAGACATTTTAAAATATAATTCTTGTTACGAATACTGAACTTTACAATATTTGCAAATATACAGTGCTGAAGTCAATATTATATGTGCCTCTCATAAGCCACTGTTCAGGGAGATATGGTTAATACCCATCACTGACCATGAAAAATTGACACATGTAGGTTCAGTGAAGATCTTTTTAGCTTGCTGCCCTGTTTCCACTTTTATTTTGCACTTCAACTCCTTATTTTGTCGACCGTTAATACATTCCTGAAGAGGGGTTGGATCTGAGTGATTTGGAAAATAAACATTTTAGCACGAAACAGATGTAACTTGCCTTCCTCAATTCCATTCTCCCGTAGACATCACTTCAAACCCATTTTCTATTCTTTTCGTCCTGCACCAACAGTTGTTCTGTAGTTTAATGAAACTCTCCAAAATTCCATCCCATTGCCCTTGGTGTAAAATGGGTCTACTAGATCCTCCATTTTGCATGGATTTCTCAACCTTGACTGAGTTTGCATGAGGTTGGAGTGTTTCGACAGGGTGTGGGTGGGTGGTTTAGTGGTGGAGAGGTTTATTGAAAGAATTTCACTGTCAATGTTAAATTGGTGATGAATGGGACTTAGAATGAGAGGGGAGTAAGGGGACCTTTAGTAGAAGTGGTTGGAATGTGCAAAACATTTCTGATGGATTCCTGAATATGTTGAATCTATTGTTACTGAAGTTCCTTTTTTTCCTTTGGCAGAGGCTTTTATATCCTTGATTCACAGTGCCCGCAATCATACCAACTCCATGTTCAAGACAGGGTACAGGACAATGGCAAAGGAGGCTACAGAGGTGGTGAAGGGGCTGTTTACTGACCTATCACTCTATGTCCTGGATACGAGCTGGAGCATTGAGGACATGGTCCTGGGTTTCTTTGACAACCTTTTCCCATTGGTTTATAATCGGCTGATACACCCTGGACTAAATGAGGTCTCTCTGGATTACTTAGAGTGCCTACGGTCGGCCAGGCAGAATATCAACCCCTTTGGAAGCTACCCTATGAAGATGGTAGCTGAGATAGCCGAGCCACTGCAAGCAATGAAAACTCTCCTGCAGGTCCTGAACATAGGCAGCGAGGTGATAAATATGACTAAGAACATTGTTTTTACCCGGGAGTGTACCAGAGCCCTGGTGAAGATGCAATATTGCTCTCACTGCCATGGCCTTACTCTGATCAAACCCTGTGTAGCCTATTGTCTGAATGTGATGCGGGGATGCCTGGCCAATGTTGCCGATGTTGACCCTCACTGGCAGGCCTACATTTCAAACCTAAACGAGCTCACCAGTATCATTACAGGACCTCAAGGTGTGGAGCTGGCTTTACTGAGAGTGGCACCACTGGTTAATGAAGCTATTTTGCACGCCCAGCTGAATGGACCCGAAATCTCTACTACAGTAAGTAAAGATTTGTAACTGTGTGTTAATAGCAATGCTTGGACGCTTCTAGGGGTTTGTTGAGGGTCTAAGTTCCAGGCAAATGTAATATTATTAATTGACCTCTTTTTTCTGAGTGTATCTTTCCCTTGCAAAATGTGTACACTATTTGAGTCTCTTTCTTATTGTTGCTACTGCCTGGCTCTCAGTCTTGCTATGCTTTTCCCAATATGTATGTGGTTGCAAAAGTACATTATCTTTCTCTCAACCTGAGTAATCATCTTTTTCTTGCTCTTTTGTGCACCTCTGTCTAATGCTTTTTCTGCTCATTTCTTCCTCTTTAACTCTTCATTCTCTATTTATTCTCATCTTTATGTATTTCTTCTGTTAGTCTCACCGTTGATCTGTCTGTCTGTCCTGCCTTTCCCTCCTTCCTTTCACACTCACTCCCTTAGCTTCACCTGTTTATTTAAATGATTATGCTACAGTGCTTCTCTCTCTCCCCTCCTCTCTCTCTCTCTCTCTCTCGGTCTCTCTCTGTGTCTTTATCTCTGTCTCTCTCTATCTAATTGTTTCTGTGTCACAGTCTGTCTGGTTCTGTATCTCTCACTGTCTGTCTCTCTGTCTCTGTCTGTCTCTGTCTGTGTCTCTGTGTCACTGTTTCTCTGTCTCTCCCTCTCTGTTTCTGTTTCTCTCATCTCTCTGTCTCTCTCACTATCTGTTTCTCTGTCTGTCTCTCTGTGTCTCTCTACCTGTCTCTCTGTTTTTCTCTCTCTCTCTCTCTCTGTTTATCTGTGTTTCTCTGTCTCTGTCTCTCTCTCTCTCTCTCTCTGTCTCTCACATACTCACATGAACTTTCTCTTCATTTTCAGTCTCTTTTTGCTGTAACTGGTAAATACCTTTCTATCCATCTCAAAGAAGGTTTCTGCAGACATAAGCTCCCCAGCGCACAATAACCAGCCTGGCCCGTGGACATATAAACCACACAGAGTGGTGATTGTTTGAAACTGTTTAAGAATTTCTTTGTTGAGTTGTCAGGATTTGGAACAATGAGAGGTCTAACTCATTGATGTCAATCGTGACTTGCCTGGCAGCAATCCCACTCCTGAGCCATGAGTACAAGCTCTTGGCTGCTGCTTTTGGTAGAAGACTGAGATGGTCAAAGATCCCACAAACAAAGGTGCAGTTTGTCCTCGCTGCTGGGTGTCTGTATCCCATCACACTGTTTCAAATAAGAGGACAGGAGGTTGCCTCATTGTGTTAACCAACATTTGCCCCTAATGAAAAAAACGATTAAGTAGTTGTTACAGCACTGCTATGTGTGAGCCTTGTTGTGTCTGAGTGTACCCGAAAAACACTCAGAGTCCCAGAGTCCCTACTTTGTGGAAGCAAGCCATTCATCCCATCGAGTCAATACTAATCTTCTGAACAGCAATCCCTCCAATTCCTGCATTTCCCAAGGAATAATTCACCCTGCCTGTACATCCCCAGATACTATGGGCAACTTAACATGGCCAATCCACCTAACCTGCACATCTTTAGACTGTGGGAGGAAACCCACGCAGACACGGGGAGAGTGTGCAAACAAAACTCCACACAGACAGTCACCCGAAGGTGGAATCATACCCAGGACCATGGTGCTAACCACTGAGCCACCATGCCACACTTGGATGGCTGTGAAGCACTGTTGAAGATGTACTGAAATCATGGAAAACGTGATCTAAAAGCCTATTCTTTCTTTCTTCCTTCCATGACATTAAGTGAGTGGAACTATAGCCAGCTGGGATCTCCGCTCTTGTTTGCTGTCCAATGCTGTCTGCTTCTAGTTGTCCAATTGTAGAGAGCGCTGCTCCTGTCCCCAGGATCTACAGCTGCCCAGTCTTCACAGAGCAGGCTATGTGGGGAAATTAGCCACTTGGACGAAATTGTAGACTGCATGTGGATTGTCCTACAGCCTACAGGAGAGGAGCGGATGGAGCAGGAGGAGCCGATTGAGTCGGACAGACATCCACGCACAAAATATCCCACCTGTCAGGAGAATTCTCGGTCACCCCACAATGATATCAAAGCACAAGGGCTTTGGGGTACGGTTTGAAATGGGCAGACAGGTGGGGAGAATGTGCAAACTTCCACCAGTACTGAAAACCAGCATAATTGGCGCTCCAGTGTGATCACCAGCTCTACGTAGAAATGTGAGCGGGGTGGTAAGGTCTAAACAGCAGACAGGGAAATCAAACTATTTCAGCAGGCCAGCTTAATTTTCCTTCCTTTCTGTCATGATGTAGAGGAGCCATATTTGGAAATAAACCTGTTGGACTATAACCTGGTGTTGTGTGATTTTTGCCTCTCCTGGGGTTTTAGTCCTTTTGGGAAGGGTTTGCTGACAGGAATGTTTGAGCTGAAATCTCACACACACACAATGAGTAAATAAATAAATGAGAAGAACGGCCAAGGTGATTTTTTTTTGGTTGGGGAAAGGATCTGTTTGTGGGAACTTTTCCACAAAAACCAGCAAAAGAAAATGTGAGAAGCCTCATTATACCCACTGTGAAGGGCCCTGCCAGAGCTCTGTGTGAGTGTGCTGGATGGCAGCCTTTAAGTTCTGTTATCAAAGCAGGCTCTGAGTAATTTTTTTTTTGTTTTTTTGGCAGCTCTCCTAGTTTGTATTGAGGTTTTCAAGGCTGACTGGCTGCTGCAGGGAGTGTGGGATGTTTGAGAGGGCTGTGTGGTAACCAGGCAGTCAGTGTAGCCCACTTCCAGTGACGTGGAGAAGACCCGAGATTTGCTTACAGCCCAGCTTGACTCTGAACTATAGCACCATAGAGTCCCCTACAGTGTGGAAGCGGGGCATTCGGCCCATCGGGCCCACACCCACCTTTCCGAGGGCAACCCTCCCAGACCCACCCCAACCCAGTAACCCTGCATTTCCTATGGCTGACCCACCTTAGCCTCCATATCCCTGGACCCTATGGGTAGATTAGTGTGGTCAATCCACTTAACCTGCACATCTTTGAACTGTGGGAGGAAGCTGGAGCACCCAGAGGAAGCTACCACAACGTCTTGTAGCTTCCTCATCCTCCCTCTTCCGTTTTCAAAACACAAGGGCTGAGCTGGTGTGGGTGAGGTGAAGGTGAGGGGGTGGGGGCAATGTGAGGATGTGTATGGAGTTTTGTTGGTAGGAGATGAAATGGTAACGTCGCCCCTCCATCACACCTCTGGACAGCAGACCTTTCTAGCTGTTGGACCCCCGTCTCCATTTGACTAGCACCACTGACTGGATGAAGCATTGTTCACTGAACACAGTTGCTGCTTTAACGTGTGACATCACCAACTCATGGAGGATCATTTCAATCATAGCACCGTAGAATACAGCAGTGGGAGCAGGCCATTCAGCACTGCTCGATAACCTGTACCTGCTCTCCCGTTATCCTCTGATCTCTTTAGTCTTAACAACCACCTGATGAAGGAGCAGCACTCCAAAAGCTAGTGCTTCCAATTAAACCTGTTGCACGATAACCTGGTGTTGTGTGATTTCCAACACTGGCACCTCCAAGTCATAACTACGTCTCCATCTTTCTTGGAAGTCTCCAATGGTTTGGCCTCATCAATTTCCTGTGGCAGAAAATTCCAGCTGGTACAAGAGCTTGTACCATGAGGAGCATGGTATTTTTGATTTCCTTTCCATCTCAAAGTCAGTGAGGGAAATTACAGTGAATTAGCTGAAATAAGAGTTGAATACAGCTCTCAGCACTTCCTGGTTTCTGAGGGGCAATGCAATACACTGAGGTACAATCAGAATGTTAATCCAGTCCCAAACAGGCCGCTGATACTAGAATTATGAAATGGACACAGCTACCTTTCTTGATATTAGATCTATTTTCAGAATGCAGCATTGAAAAAGTCTCCTTCCAACCTACCAACCCATCAGTCCATTTTTGTAAGTGCACTGAAGTACTGAATTAAATAATACTCTTTCCTGTGCATCTTAGAACAGTGAACATACTGTGAACATGGACAAGGTTTTGGGGAGCATCCTGAAGGAACAGTGAGAGAGGGAAAGGAATAGGGAAAGAATTCCATGCCCAGAAGAATCTCTGTGGGTCAGCGGTTGTGGTGATGGAGCTTTAATCTCCTTCACAAAAGTGACCTTCATAGTTTTCATTAGATAAGAGGCTGAACTTTCTGGAGTCATAAAGTTGTACAGCATAGAAACAGGCCTTTCGGTCCAACTAGTCCATGCTGGACATAATCCCAAACTAATCTAGCCCCACCTGCCTGCTCCTGCCCAATATCCCTCCAACCTTTCGTACTCATGCACTTATTTAAGCATCTTTTGAACGTTGTATATTTCAGTGATAAACTCAGCTGTTAACAGCAGGATTGATTTGTCATAAAAATCTAACAAGACTTAGATTTGTGTAGCATCGTTCACAACGTCAGGACATCTCAAAGCACTGTGTGGGCAATTAAGCAGTTTTGAAGTACGGCCACTTATTGTAATGCAAGAAATGTGGCAGAATAAAGTGCACAACAAGCTCCCACACTGTAATAAATGGTCAGATACGGTTAAGGAATAAATATTAACCAGGTCACCAGGAGGAATTCCCCTTTTCTTCCTTGAATGATGCTGTGTAATCTCTTGCATATACCTGAGATGGCAGACAAATGGTGGTTTAACATCGCATTTGAAAAACAGCACCCCCAACAGTGCAGCACTCCCTCAGCACTAACGCTGCCACCTCAGTCTGGATTCCATTCGCAAGCCTCTGGACTGGAGTTTGAACCCAAACCTGTTGAACTTGCTGCCCCTGGAATAGTGGCTGACCTAGAGTCTAGTCATGCGTTGGCCTGGATAGAGGAAAACCATGCCCTAAGTTCCTGGGCCTGATCTGTAAACTGAGGGCTGGAGGAAATAGTTGTCACTCTCCCAGAAGATGCGAGGTAGGAATATTCCTCCAGATGGCAGCATTGAGAACTTTATTGGACTTTTCCAAGATATCTGATTCTTGGAAGGCATTGAGTGATTTCTATTGGAGAGGTGGAGTTTCCGTTGAGCAAAATTAAAGTGCCTTTAATTCTAGCGCATGTCAAACTAATACGATTCCAAGCATCTGCCTGTTACTGAGACAAAGAATGTGTCTTTAAGTTGCCAGAATTCTATATCTTGACCATATTCTGGCCATTGGTGTATGACTGATCTGGATCTGGGACCTGTTCCCTTTCTGGTTGATGGAGGTGTTATCCCATTTCACATGGAGTACAAACCACCCTGTGAAGGGTATCAGCATTCACCAAAACCAACGGTGCCAATTTTTGTTAAATATCAGAGGACTGATTTTCTCTGTTCATTGTCCCTTTTTATTCTCCTGGACTGGACCACTGTGAGACTGGAGGCATCATGATGTTAGATTTCGTCCCGCAGTGGAGCTCCAGTAAGCAGCGTCGTGCCAGTATAGGAGAGGGTCAGCTCAGTTTACTGCTTGTTTGGGAGTACGTGTGACTGCACATGGACGCTGAGCTTGGACACAGAGAGTTTAATGGCAGCCTGCGATAGAGTTAGGGTCAGTGTGTGATTGATGGTGAAATGGAAGGGGGTGATGTAAGGACAGTTCTTTGATGAGCTCTGCAGTTAGATCATTAGGTGTGAAGTGTGTTGACATTGCAATGCAAATAGTATCGCTCGCCAGTGCTGTGTTCTTGATCTTCACGGATGGACTGAGGTGATTTGAACCGGAAGTATTGCAGTGATTTAAGTAATTTTTCAAGTCCGTCCTTGCAGCGGAGATCATTATTTTTGCTTTGTTTACTGATCATTATAGTGGCTTAGTCTTATTATCACTGGACCAATAATCCTCATTCCTGACGAAGGGCTTTTTCCCAAAACATTGATTTTCCTGCTCCTTGGATGCTGCCTGACCTGCTGTGCTTTTCCAGCACTATTCTAATCTTGACTGTAATCTCCAGTACCCACTTTCGCCTAATAGTCCAGAAGTGCACACTAACATTCAGTAGATCCCTGAAATTCAGATTCCATTCATAAATCTGGATACTAAAATCTCAGTCATGGCGATTGTGAAACTCTCATTGCCTGTTGTAAAAAACCCATCTGGCTCAATAGCGTCCTTTTGACAAGGAAATCTGCCATTCTTACCCCGTCTGGCCTCATGTGACTCCAGGCTCTCATAGCAGTTGCATTCTTAGTTTCCCTGTGAAGCAGCCAAGCAAGCCTCTCAGTTCAAGGACAACTATGGAGATGCAATAAATGCTGGCCTGGTCAGTGACACCCACACTCCCATGAAAGAAGCAAGTCTCAGGTTTAATCCAATACTGGCACTTGGACGCAATCACCACCCCCCTGCCCCCTCAGCATGAACATAGCCCCCTCCACACCACCCCCCCCTCTCTTCCCCACCTCATTCCAGAGAGAGTACAGAACGATCCCCAAGAGATCAGCCAGCGCTGTCAACAAACTGAGAGCTGGGCAGAGAATATTGGAGGGCCAGCGAGTGACGTGAGCTTGTTGTGCTTGTCTTCCTGGGCTTTTCCGGCTCCAAATCCATCGATGTCAGTGCAGGAAGCAGCCAGTGATGATTGGCAGTGCACACCAAGAGGGGGAATAGGGGGCTACTGTCATCCTATTTCCCTCTGCAACCAGATCAGACCTTGGACCTGACAAAGTTCATCCATTCCTCTCCTTCTCCATTGACATGGAAAATCAGAGGGTAGAATGAAGAATGGCTATGTGACTTGTTCTGGAAAGAAAAGTTGGCCACAAGCGTGTAGATCACTTTCTTGAAGTGATGGATGGACACTTGCTCAGTAATGCTGTCTCTTCAGTTGGATGTTTGGCTATGGTGAACATTGCTAGTGCTCCTCAGGGCATGAGGAGCAGACGGGCATGATTATGTGCCTTACCTCTTTCCACAGTGCAGACAGCTGAGGCTGACTGTCCCAGGCCAGTGTCAGCTCATTCTAAACCTGCCTGTGTACTGGCTGTTGAGGCCCTCACCCATCTATGGACTGATGAATCACGGAAACTCTACACCAACTCTGAAATGTGCCACTCTGCAGGATGTGCCAATCAATGGGACAAGAATTTGGATGCTGCTATCCTTAGAGGTGTGAATGTGCCGCGCAATGCCAGCTTTGCTGAGTGCAGACAACGCTGTTTGAACAGGGAGCATGGCTGTCTCCCTGTTACCTAGCGACTGGAGCCAATGATGTGGCCAGACAAGTATCCTGAACCAGAACTCCTGGGTCGCACCAGTTTGATTAAAGGGCTGAGATTCTGCATCAACACGCTGGCTAAGCCTCAACCCGATCGCCTCTCTGTGCTGAGTTGTCTGATTTTGGCCCAAGTAGCTACAACGATAACTGACCTTAACATAATTTGATCAGAAAGGGAAAAAACTAGCTAGTGTCCCTGCCCGGGCACTGATTGATATCCATTGAACCTTCATTACATGGGATTAAGATTAGCTACGAGGTCCTCTATAGCCAAGTAGGTGACTGATCGTAAACTCACAAAACTGTTCATAAACCCCAGAATGTTCAGCCAAGTTATGAGCAGAGAGCTGTCAACATACACACCAACAGGCTCAAGGACAGGCTATTATTAGACTGTTGAATGGATCTCTCTAAATTCAAATCTAGTGTTGATCCTGCTTTGTGCGCCTACTGGGCAGCCGTAACCTTGTATGCCTGGCTCTGTGTAAGCACCCTATGATCTGTATGTCCGTGTTTGCTGTGATCTGCCTGTACTGCTCACAAAACAAAGCTTTTCACTGTACTTAGGTACACGTGACAACAATAAATTAAATCAAATCAAATGAAAACCAGATCCTACATAAACACACAATGGACAAGCAGAGTCATGGAGTCATAGAGATGTACAGCACAGAAACAGAACCTTTGGTCCAACTCGTCCATGCCGACTTGATGCCCTAACCTAATCTAGTCCCATTTGACAGCACTTGACCCAAATCCCTCTAAACCCTTCCTATTCATATACTTATCCAGATGCCTTTTAAATGCTGTAATTGTACCAGCCTTCATCACTTCCTCTGTCAGCTCACTCCAGACATGCACCACCCTCTGCGTGAAATATACTTCATTCTGTTGCACTGTTTATTCTTTGCCCATCTAGTTTTTAAAGTGTCCTGAAATGATAACAATATAGACTCAGCCCCCTGTTCAAAGATAACTAGGACATGGTAGATTCCATCAGCCAGTATACAGACGGAACATTCTGTCTTACAGTTCCTGGTCCTGTAGATCTTGCTGTCGTTTTCCGGGATACTGGATGAGAAAGGGCAAAGCAAGGTTCACTTTGTCAATGGTGAAGAAATACCTGAGAAAATATTACACACAATTACACCAAAGTGTGGCATTTCCTTAATAGCAAACGTATTAGTAATTAGAGAGTGACCATCTGCCCATGTCACTGCCCGTCAGCTTATAGATACGGTTCAGATAATTGGTCATTATTTCACCTAACTGATTTTTGAATGCAGCCATTGGCTGCTTTCTTGTGACTGGGCTGACCATCTGCTGCCTTCCATCACGAGGGTGGACAGCTTTCATTTTAATGACAACCATTGACAATGGCTGGGACCTTTCTGTTAACAAAGCATTCTCAGGAAACCACTGGGACTTCATCATCCGTTGTGGCCTAATCTAGTCTGGCCAGGCATTAAGGTAAAATAGATTGCAGCTAGTCACCCACAGGCTCAGGGCAATGTGTTTCAGTGCCACACACCTGTGACTCAGAGGCTCAAATAGTCTAAAGCCATTACTTTGGGCACTTGGTGCAGTGGTAATGTCCTGACCTTTGAGCCAGGAGGCCTGGTTTCAACTCGAACTGTTGCAGAAAGTGTGTGATACCATTTCTGAACGGGTGGCTTAGAAAATATCTAAAGTTATTATTCTAGGGATCCTTGATATAATGTAGTCTGATCTCACACAGCTAGGATTTGTTGGGTTAATGTAGTCTGATGGCATTCGCCCTGGGAATTCAGGGGTTAATGCAGTTTTATATCATGTGCCCTTTCAACTCCTTGAGTGGTACAATGTAATCTGGCATCACGTACCTGTGATTTATATGGTAATATATTGTAGTCTAACCTTGTGTGCCTGATACTCATATGTAAGGTACTGATGCTATCTGACAGCCCATGTGAGATCTAGTTTATTTATTTATGTTTATTCATTTTGTGTGTTATGCACGTCGCTGGCTGGCCAGCATTTATTGCCTGTCCCATGTGCACAGTTGCTGATCAGTCTCCCAGTTAATTCTTTTAATTAATTAAGAAAAGTGAGTTATTTAGCCGATGGATGTGCAGTGAGTGATCACCCTGCTCTAATTCAATTTCTGTTCCCTGTTGTGTGTTTGAGTTACAGAGGTCAGCTGGAAGCCAGTTCAATGGACGCACACAGTTCTGTATCAATCAGAGACTGTATTCCTCTATTCCGAATCTGCTGTGATGGAGTACTTTTCCTTTTGAGATGTGGGAGTCAGGAGTTAGTGAATGTTGTAACACTCAGAGAACACACAGTTCCAAGGGGTTGTTACATTTCAGTCCTACTGCTAGATGCTGCATTCAGATTTCGCAACAATAGGCATGGGGCTTGTTGGACGGCATTCAGTAGATCACTCAAAACAGTTCAGGGTTTCATGAAGAAAGAGCAATTTTGGGCCACAGCTAGTTGGAGACGAAGGCAGAAAGCGACAAAAGCAAAACTGCTGGCGGGCGAGAACTGTTCAGCTGTACTGCCGAGGAGGTAACAGAAGTACGGTGGTTCTGTTTACTTGGGAATTCAGGAAGAAGTCAAGATTACTTGGATAGTTCTGTACTGTCAAGGAAGATGTTCTAGGAGTTGGGAGGCAGCTAAGTGTTAGAGAAGGGGCTCAAAAGCAGCCTGTGTATAATTCATGCTTCAGTACAGTTGAGTGTGGAGGTTAAAAGCTCATAAGCAGTATTTCCTTTTGAAACTGGGCCATATTAGACCTCTGCTCACAAAACAAATCATGGGCAGTGCTGGCTTGGGGGACTTGCTGTTGTGAAGACCTGGAGTTGTGCCTAGGGTACAGTATCCATGTCTGAGTACAGACCCAGAGAAAGTTGGAGAACCACCAGAACACAAGTCATTGAGGTGGGACAAGATAGGGCAGCTCCTGAGGGACCTTCAAGGTCAAGTTGTCAAAAGTGAAGAAATTAGACTCCCTTGTGAAGCTTGAATGAAATTTCCTGACTCGGTGTCACTAACAGCTGGAGTCTCCTCCAGCATTCAATAGGATCATGGCTGATCTGACATTCCTCATGTCCACTTTCCTGCCCTTTCCCCAGAATCCTTGATTCCCCGACTGATCAAAAATCTACCTCAGCCTTAAATTTACACTCCTCCCACAACTCATAGAGTCATAGAGATGTACAGTACAAAAACAGATCGTTCGGTCCAACTCGTCCATGCCGACCAGATATCCCAACTTAATCTAGTCCCACCTGCCAGCCTCTGGCCCATATCCCTCTAAACCCTTCCCATTCATATACCCATCCAAATGCTTTTTAAATATTGCAATTGTACCAGCCTCCACCACTTCCTCTAGCAGTTCAGTCTATACATGTACCACCGTCTGCGTAAAAGATTTGCCTCTTAGGTCTCTTTTATATCTTCCCCCTATCAGCCTTTACCCCATGCCCTCTAGTTCTGGACTCCCCCACCCCAGAAAAAAGACTTTGTCTAATTCTCCTATCCATGCACTCATGATTTTGTATTTCCCTATAAGGTCTACGACGCTCCAGGGAAAACAGCCCCAGCCTGTTCAACCTCTCCCTGTAGCTCAAATCCTCCAACCCTGGCAACATCCTTGTAAATCTTTTCTGAACCCTTTCAAGTTTCACAACATCTTTCTGGTAGGAAGGAGATCAGAATTGCACACAATATTCCAAAAGTGGCCTAACCAATGTCCTGTACAGCCGCAACATGACCTCCCAACTCCTGTACTCAATACTCTGACCAATAAAGGAAAGCATACCAAACGCCTTCTTCACTATGCTTTCTACCTGCAATTTCACTTTCGAGGAGCTATGAACCTGCACTCCAAGGTCTCTTTGTTCAGCGACAGTCCCTAGGACCTTACCATGAAGTGTATAAGTCCTGCTAAGATATGCTTTCCCAAAATGCAGCACCTCACATTTATCTAAATTAAACTCCACCTGCCACTTCTCAGCCCATTGGCCCATCTGGTCAACATCCTGTTGTAATCTGAGGTAACCCTCTTCGCTGTCCACTACACCTCCGATTTTGGTGTCATCTGCAAACTTACTAAGAAGTTCCGAAGATTCACCACCTTCTAAGGGAAGAAATTCCTCCTCATCTCAGCCTTAAATTGGCACCCCTTTATTCTGAGACTATGCTGTCTGCTCCTCTACTCTTCCTCTCAAGGTATGCCTCGTCAAGCCCCTTAAAAATCTGATGTGTTTCAGTGAGATCATCTCTCATTCTTCTAAACTCAAATGAGTAGAGTTCCATAATCTTTGCTCATAAGACAGTCCCTCCATTCCAGGTACCATCCTCGCGATCCTTCTCTGAACTGCCTGCAACGAAATAATAACTTTCCTTAAAGAAGGGGACCAAAACTGCTCACCCTACTCTCGGTATGATCTCACCAGTACCTTGTATAGTGGCAGTAAGACTGCTCTACTCTTACACTCCAACCCCCTTGAGATAAGGGCCAACATTCCATTAGCCTTCCTGAATACCAGCTGCAACACGGATGTTAGCTTTCCATTTTACATTCACAAGTACCCTCAAGTCCCTTTGTATTGCAGCTTTCTGTGTTTTTTCTCCAATTAATAAATGTTCTGTTCATTTATTCTCCCTTCCAAAATGAACAACTTCAGATTTCCTCTACGTTATGTTAGATTTGCCAACGTTTTGCCCACTTATTTAACCTCTCAATATCTCTCTGTAAACTGTTTATGCTCCTCTTGTAACCTGCCTAGCCACCTATTTTTATGTTGTCTGCAAATTTGGCAACAGCACATTCACTTCCTTCCTCTAAGTCATTAACATACTGTGTAAACAGTTGCAGTGCCAACACTGATCCCTGTGGAACCTTACTGGTCATGCATTGCCGACCTGAATAAAAGAAAGCTCTCTGTTTCCAGCCCATGAGTCAATTCTCTATCTACGCTGTTATACTACCTCCAACACCATGGGCTCTTATCTTATGACTTAACCTTTTATAAAGTACCTTGTTGAACACCTTCTGGAAATCCAAATACAACACATCTTCTGGTTCCCCTCAAAACTCTAATAAATTAGTCAGCCACAGGGGATGAATACAAGGATCTAACATGATCAACAACTTGAAGTGCAAAGTCCCCACACTTCAATGCTGATTAGATGGTGGATTGAGAATTAGGAGCTGGGCTGCATCAGAATCCATGGAAGCCAACACTGAGGTGAGAAAACCAATGTTCACAGATTCAGGACACAGTCAAGAAAAAAAGCTTCTGACTACTGAAATCAAATAGACGACATTGCCCTGCTTGGGAATTCGGATTTCTTTACTAACACGTTAGTGGAAAGGGAGCTCATTTGATTACTTTCTCTTAACGGTACATTTGAGTGTTGGATGGAGATTATTAAGAGGTGTGAGGAAATTTAAGAATCAGGTGAATCACAAGTGTGCAAGCAGGCCATTAGGCCCATTGAATCCACACCAAGTCTCTGAAGAGCAACCCACCCAGACCCAACCCTTCACTATCCTTGCTACCCAACGTTTACCATGGCCAATTCACCAAACCTGAACATCTTTGGAGAGTGGGGGGAAACCCATGCAAACACAGGGAGAACATGCACCCTCCATACAGACAGCCACCCAAGGGTGGAATTAAACCCAAGTGCTTGGCTGTTGGGGATGAAATGAATTATTCAGTGGGTAACTCGCTTGTAGCAATCTAATTTAGAGGAAAAATGAATCGCGCCACACAAACCTTAGTTATTGACTGTTTATTCATCAGCTCACAGGAGAGACAAGTCGACATAATGGTCACAAGTCACTCCGACGAGATACAGAAAGTCGCATGATTATATAGGTTACAATCATTTAACAATTAGCAAACTGTTAATTGTAGTATAATGAGTAAATAGACACTTTGCCCAGTCACAAGCGTAAGTCACATAGTGTCTGGACAGTGCTAGTTAGTAGCTGATTAACAAGTGTTAGGATAACAATAGATCCTTGTCAAAGAAGAACGTTCCCGTGATGGGAAAGAACTCACTATCAGTTACAGCTGCAAGGTCAACCACCTCACCAAGCCTGGGAATGTACAAACTTAACAAACAGACACTAATATGAGATTTAAAATGGATTCCAGGCTTTTAATATGTGACAAGATGGCTGCTTGGTTAACAAATCGCCCACAATTCTTTCCTTTTTTTCTTTTGACCAAATCAGAAGGGCAGTTGAGAAGAATTGGTAAAAGAAGGGACATAGCCAGACCCAGGGGTGTTGTTGGAGGCTGGGGGGTTCAGGGTCGTTCAGGTAACTGTCAGAATAAGGGTCACCAGGACTGAGAGACTCAATGAAATCATCCACTGGTGGGGGAATACCAGAAACAGGAAAATGTACAAGCTGGGAAGAAACAGGGGAATTCGGCATCAGTAGTGACCCAAAACGGGCAGGGCATTGTTTTCGGAAAATAACGATAATGGAGAACAAAACAAAAACAGCAATGAGAACCATAGTGCCCTGGAGGAGTATAGAAACCCAAGAGCCAAGCAAACTACCCATCCAAGTCCAGAGATCCCAACGTGGGGTAGTCTGGGGAGAGGAAACCACCTTGCGAATGAGTGGCTACATTCGTAATGTTCTCACTGGAGTCAGGGATGTAGGTGCAACAGCTGGAGCCGATAAGGGCCTAAAAAGGTAGTCGAGGGCCATGCGATTTTGGAGGGCCATGGTGCAGACAGCCACCATCTCCGCATTAAGAAGGTCAACAGCTAAAGCAGTGGCATTGACATTCTCTTCCAGAGTGGTGGCAATCCTCCGAACCTCAATCTCAAGTTGAAGGGTGGCATGGGGAGGGGAGAAGATAGTTAGAAGGCTCTGCAAAGTAGTAAGAGCTCTCCTTCTACAAGGCACTGAAGCATTAAAAGGTGAAGTGTGGGAGTGGTAAAGGAAAGGAACAGCATACCCTAGATAGCATATGCCAGTCCAGGAGATAAGCAGCCACGGGTAGGTGCTCTGGCCTCAAATGAAATAAGTGCCATTGAAAGCTAACCATTGATCGCGTTGGATACCAATCCAAAAGGTGTAAAAGAGGAATTAATGGCAGTCCTGTTGGGAACAGTGAGAATAAGTATGCTGCCATCCACAGCAGTGGATCAGAAATCAGATGGAAAGAGGGTGGAGTGAATGCATTTACTGAACCCAGCTCACCATCCTAAAGGATCTTTGCTTTTAATACCAATATTTCCTAGGGGTGTAGCTGTGGCCGTGAGGAACAGAGTTGGGGGTGTGTATAATAGATTATAGAGAGGCTGGAACCAGTCTTCAATTTTGTCCATCCTGTATCCCGCTGATTGCCACCGGAGGTTGGGGTTGCCTTCATAAATGGAGGGGGCAACTATCAGCTTCAGGAAGGTAGGAGGGATGTGAAAAGTCGTGACAGCAGCAGAATGATGTTGATGCAACCACCATTCAGCAGTGTCAGATTTATTAAAAGGTGCGGCCCTCAAGGGAATTCATCCTTTCAAATGGAAAGGACTGTGTGTGCAAACCCAGAAGCTAGAGTGGCTGACCTTTTGTGCACAAAGATATGTCGTGTAAAGAAATACATTAAAATGCAATTCTTTCTTACTAGGGGCCACTGAGGACCCCAGTCAGATAAAAGTAACATCAGAAAAATAAGCAAAAACAATAAAATAACGGCAAAAACAATCAATTGGAGCTATCTGCGGGTCATGGGAAATCAATAGATTTCCCCCTTGGGGTGGTGTTCTCTTGCACTGCAAGGCGTGAGTCCATTCTGGTTTCTCCTTCACCTTGAGAGCAGTTTGGGTCACCAGAAGGACAAGGAATGGACCTTTCCATCTGGGAGAGAAAGAGTTCTTTTCAAACAATTTAATAATAACAGTCCCCTGGCTGGAAAGGATGCATGGTGGTTGGAACAGGAATGGCTGCTTTGACAATGTCATGATTCTGAATGATAAGGTCTGAAAGGGCCTTAGTATAATCAACTGTGTCACTCTGTGTCAGGAGCAGAGCCACATCGGCACAGAACACAGGAGGCCTAGTTGCAGTAGGCACGGGTCTGCCCATTAAAATCTCAAAAGGAGTGAGGCCTGTTGTTCGGTAAACCTGATTCCGAATGGAACATAGAGCAAGGGCCAGAGCTTCAGTACAGGGTAAGCCTGTATCCTGTGATATCTTAGTAAGGACTGTTTTAAGGGTGCCTTTCATCCTTTCTGCCATACCTGAGAACTGTGATTGATACGGAATATGATGTTGCCAGGAAATTCCCAGAGCCTTACAAATAGCTTTAACGACTGCTGAAGTGAAATAAGTGCCCCTATCACTGTGAATAGACCCAGGGACCACAAATCTAGGGATGACATCCTTCATTAAACATTTAACAACTGCCCTCGCATCATCCTTCTTGGTGTCAAATGCCTCACCCTGTATGGAGAACATATCAACAATCACCAGCAGGTAGTGGAAACCCAGCCTTGTTGGCATGTGCGCAAAATTGATCTGCCGTTTCAGAAAGGGGCCAGCAGGGATAGGAAGATGGTCAAATTTGGCCAGCGGCTTTGAGTTATTGTTCTGAAGGCAAATAATACAGCGTGATAACAAATTGCAAGCAGCAGTAGTGAAGCCAGGGGCATACCAAAAACATGTGACTACATGGCACATGCCCCGCTTACCAACATGGCCAACTCCATGATGGCCAGGGCTAGGACATGTAGATGAGACTTAGGGCAGATGATGCGGCCATCACCAAGCCTAAGAAGACAAAGGAATTTAGATTCAGTGGCACCTCAATGAGCCCAATGAGCATGCTCAGATTGAGGGGCCACCTGCTGAGTTTCATGGATGCCCTCTCCAAAAGGAGAGGGCTTCCAGTGGGAAACTGGTGTATTTTAGGCGTATGTAAAACCTGCAAAGTTGGATTAGTAGCAGCCATCCGAGCGGCCCTATCAGCGAAGGTGTTGCCACGGGCGACATTATTTCCAGCAGACATGTATGCAGTGCATTTGATGACAGCCCCAGCCGAAGGGAGGAGAATGGCCTCCAAAAGATTATTAATAAACTGACCATGTTATGAAGGTTTACCTGAAGCGGGATTCAAAGCCAGGGTGTGGCGCAGGGTAAGATTAGACCGGGAGAGTAGGATGACCTCATAGCCCGTACCCCTCGAAGCAGCAAAATGGTGGGTAGCTGCAGAATTAGGCAGCAGGGAGACCGAATGTGGAACAAAAACCATGCATGGATGATCCAGCACAAGGCGGGGAGTGGACTTATCAACCATTACCGAGGCAGCCGCCGCAGCCCGCAAACACACTGGCATTCCCCTTACAACAGGAGGCAACTGGACTGAGTAAGAGGCTACAGGACATCGGAGATCCCCATGTATCTGTGTCAGAATTCCAGAGGCATAACTCTCCCTGTCAGCAACACAAAGTTGAAACGGCTGTGAATGATCCGGAAGACCCACAGCAGGTGCTGAGCTCAGTACAGATTTCAATTGTTCAAAAGCCTGTGTCATTTCAGGGGTCCACTGTAGTTTCGATGGCTTCTTAGGTGAAGATGCCTCTCAAAGGCACATCAATCTCACGAAGATCAGGAATCCAGTGCCTGCAGTAATTCACCACCCCTAGAAATGACATAGGTTCGGCATGTGCTAGGGGAGGAGGGAGATTTGTGATATCCTTTAAGCAATCAGGAGCAAGTGTCCTGATACCCTGTGATATTGTGAAACCCAAGTAATGGACATTGGGCTGGCAGAGCAGCATCTTAGCCAAGGAAACCTTGTGGCCATCCTGTGTCATGCACTGAAGCAGGGCATCAGATGTAGCGGAAGCAATGAGTAAATCATCAACATATTGAACAAGGACACTCTTGCAAAGCATGTGGAGGGTCTCGAGGGTACGCTGAACAGTGGAAGAATAAACAGTGGGGCTCTCCGTATACTCTCGGGGAAGCCGAGTCCATGCGTATTCATGGCCGCCGAAAGTAAAGGCGAAAAGGTACTGACTACTGAAGCAGAGACAGACACCAGAACCCAGGACCCCAGTCAAAAACTCAAGGCAAACGCACCAAATTAATCCCAAAGTGCAGCACGGTCTCCTTCAATCCAATCTTGATTCAGCGTCAAACCAGCTCCCCACTCACGCCTATTGGCTCAAAGGAGGAACAGCTACAAACTACCAGGGGGAGTCTTTGGAGGAGTCTCCAAACACAACCTTTCTTGTCGCAGCACGTTGCTAGTGGCTCAAGGTGTCAAGGCGAAGGATTAAAACTAAAAACGACTAGCCTCTGTCGCCACAGCCCAAAACTACCCACTCCGGATAGTGGCAGAGGGAAACACCACCAGCGGTGAAAACAACTCTGCTGTATTGTCGCAAAAATACGAATCCACCGACTCAGGGATGAAATATCGTCTTCCGCCTTGTCGCAAAAATATCCAACCAACTCAGGGAGGAAAACAACTCTCCCATTTCGCCGCAAAGTAACCTGCTGACTCGGGGACGGGTGGCATGGTGGCTCAGTGGTTAGCACTGCTGCCTCACAGCACCAGGGAGCTGGGCTTGATTCCAGTCTTGGGTGACTGTCTGTGTGGAGTTTGCATGTTCTCCCCGTGTCTGTATGGATTTCCTTTGGGTGCTCCAGTTTCCTCCTAAAGTCCAAAGATGTGCAGGTCAGATGAGTTCGCTATGCTAAATTACCCATTGTGTAGGGATTTTAAATCATCTCCTGTCTTGTCGCAAATAAACCCACTGACTTAGGGAGGAAAACAACCCTCCCGTTTTGTTGCAAAAATACAAACCCACTGACTCAGGGAGGTTGCACAAAAAAGGAGAAAATCGAGAGGAAAAGAAAACAAAAGGAAAATGTTTGGAAACCTCAGGAAATAGAAGTCCTGCCAGGTAGGCCTGCTGTTCGGGGATGAAATGAATTATGTAGTGGGTAACTCGTTTGTAGCAGTCTAATTTAGAGGAACAATGAATCACGCCACATGAACCTTGAGTTATTGACTGTTTAGTTGTGAGCTCGTGGGGAGGGACAAGTTGACCTAATTGTCACAAGAACTCACTATTAGGTACAGCTGCAAGGTCAACCACCTCACTGAGCCTTGGAACATGCAACTTAACAAGTAGACACTATTATGCGATTTAACATGGATTCCAGGCTTTTAATGTGTGACAAGATGGCTGCTTTGGCTAACAAATCTCCCACACTGACCCTGTAAGAGACGAAAAAACTGCAGATGCTGGATTCCAAGGTAGACAAGCAGGAGGCTGGAAGAACACAGCAAGCCAGGCAACATCAGGAGGTGGAGAAAGCAACGTTTTGGGTGTAACCCTTCTTCAGGACGGGCTTGATGTGTTCCTCCAGCCTCCTGCTTGCCTACCCTGGCTCTGGAAAACAACAGTGTGAACCACTGAGCCACCGTGCTGCTAAGGTGAAGTTAGCCCACTCAGCCAGCACTCAAATGGTTTTCTCCAGGAACAAGATTCGACTATTCAGCCAAAATTACACTTTGCCTACCACATAAATGTGATATGGGTTTTACTTTTGACCATTTACAATGGGCAGCATGCCAGTCGTGCTCATTCTGCCTGTGTTTGCAAACTCAGAACACCCTATCCAGCATTAGATGCAATTGGAAACATTTGCTAAATCATTCAGACCAGTTTATGAATTACAGCAATGACCAATTTAAGATGATCACTCTGATTCATTATGAGGTGCATTCATGTGTCATAGGAGCTACATTTACAAACAGAGGCCTGCCCTGTGTAGGTAAAAGGAATTCATCTAGATGCTGCACTTTTTCTATCAACAAAAGCCATGGAAACTTCCAGACCCTGCTACACTCCCCTTAGCAACACCACAACCAATCAGAGTTTAGCTATGTCTGAATTTAGTCAGTTAAATAAATTCAGTTTCTGCTGATTCTCCATGCCAACCGTGGTCCAACCAATCAGCAAGCTCCTCTGATGCAATATAAATTGATGTTCCCTTTCCACGTTTGGTTTCTTTTGCATCAGTCCTGATAAATGCAAGATGAAAAGGTTCGACATTATATCTCTTTTTAGCAATGATTAAGGGATAATATTCTTTGCATTCTCCAGCTACTTTTGCTACCAAATGCCACGAGTGTGTATTTGTACCAGTAAAGGGCAGTTGGTGTCTTATCCAGTGGTCAAATTACCTGGTCACAATTGATCTGCTTATGGGTGATGTTGATCGTAGGAGAACTAGGGTCATAGAATTGTAGAGCATAGAAACAGACCCTTCGGTCCAATTCGTCCATGCCGGCCAGATATCCTAAAGTAATCTAGTCCTATTTGCCAGCATTTGGACCGTTCCCTCTGAACACTTCCTATCCATGGACCGATCCAGGTGCCTTTTAAATGTTGTAATTGTACCACCCTCCACCACATCCTCTGGTAGCTCATTCAAAACACTCACCACCCTCTGTGTGAAAAAGTTGCCCCTTGGGTCCTCTTTAAATCCTTCAGCTCTCACCTTAAATCTGTGCCCTCTAGTTTTGCACTCCCTCCTGTGTGAAAAAGACCTTGGCCATTCACCCTATCCATGCCCTTCATGATTTTAGAGGTCACCCTTTAGGCTTTGACCCTCCAGGGAAAATAGCCCCAGCTTATTCAGCCTCTCCCTATCACTCAAACCTTCCAACCCTCACAACATCCTTATAAAAATAATTTGTCTACAGCAGGGAGACCAGAACTGAACACAGTATTCGAAAAGTGGTCTGGGCAATGCCCTGCATAGCCACGTCCCAACTCTAATACTCAATGCACTGACCAATAAAGGCAGACGTACCAACATCTTCTTTACTACCCTGTCTATCTGCAACACCACTTTAAAGGAACTATGAACCTGTACTCCAAGGTCTCTTTGTTCAGCAACACTCCTCAGGACCCTACCATTAAGTGTATAAACCCTGCTCTGATTTGCCTTTCCAAAATGCAGCACCTCACATTTATCTAAATTAAACTCTGTCTGCCACTCCTCGGTACATTGGCCTATCTGATCAATGTCTTCTTGTACTCGGAGATAACCTTCTTCGCTGTCCACTACAACACCAATTTTGGTGTCACCTGCAAGCCTACTAATGAACCTCCTATATTCACATCCAAATCTTTTATATAAATGAGAAAGAGCAGTGAACCCACTACTGATCCTTGCGGCAAACCACTGCTCAAAGGCCTCCAATCCATAAAACTACCCAACACCACCACCCCCTGCCTCTTACCTTCAAGTCAATTTTGTATCCAAATGGCTAGCACTCCCTGGATCCCATGTGATGTAACCTTGCTAACCACTTGACCATGTGGAACCTTGCCAGTTGCCTTGTTGACCAGGCTTTAAGGAGGTCAATGTCTTTGAAGAAGTGATGCCTAAAGAGTCCTTAACATACAACTAAGTAGATGGAGCTTTGAGTTCAACAGCTGCACCTCCTCTGTTCTACAGCACAGTGTGAGCCTTGATTATATGTACAGATCCTAGGTTCGCACTTGAATTCACATCCTTCTGACTAGAAACAGAGAGTCCTACGTGGCAATCCAATCTTGAGTGTGAATGATTTGTTTTCTACAGCTTTAGCTTTTTGGAATTTGTGAGAGGAGTTGGGGCGTTTACTGGGTTCAGCTGGCCTGCTTTCTGTTTCACATTGAGTGAAATGCCGTTACAGCTCTCTTTATTTTGCCAATCAATCCATCTGGAAAAGACAGGGAGTGTCAGGGAGCACGCTGAAGTTCGTGGCTGGATTAAGGCACGCTCACTGACACATTTAGTCTGGAGAGGTTTGGCAGAAAGGAACGTGCTCCACAAGGATGAGAGAGCCTTTTGGTTCCAGCTAAAATGTTGAACCTGTCAGTGCTTGAAAAGTTGGGTTTGCGTTGGGATGTTGATCAAAGTAAGTTACGCATCGGTAAAGTTTCTCTAACCTTTCCAGTCTACTTGGCAGGGAATGCCCACACTGCGTATATTTTGAAACTGAAATCACTCCCTGATTTAACTGAAACAACCTGCCCCCCCAAAAACCTACAGTCCCTAAAAAGTGGAAGACAGTTCCACCCAGTCAATGCAACTTTCACCCAGGAGAAAGTTAACCAGGCATGTACTTTGATGTCTAAAACATAAATTTCTGGAGGAACTTTCCAGGTCTGGCAGCATCCGTGAAGCGAATACAGAGTCAAACGTTTCAGGTCCAGTGGCCCTTCTTCTCAATTGTACTTTGATAAGCTCATTTCCCTTACCCCATTAACATTTTCTCCTTAGTCTATGACTAGGATAGAGAGAGGCATACCAGGTTTAATTCTTAAACACCAGTCCAGAAATACAATCTCAGCGATTTGTCGGATACATGCTGTTTTTTCCAGCCAGGGCGCTACAATTGAATGCTTTGATTTCATGCTGTGATAAATTATCTCGTTCATTTTCAACTTGGGAAATAAATTATTTCCTTCAGTTACAAAAGGCTCTGATCTGAAATTTTGGCAGTCCAACAAAATATTTACAGATTTCCTGAGTGCACTTGTTGTTTGCATATTGTTCCTTTTAAAGTTTGTTTAGTATTAGAAAGAGCTTACATTCCTATAGCACCTTTAATGGTCCTGGGACGTCTCATTCCAATTCACAGCCAATGAACCTCCTTTGAAGTGTAATCACTGTTTGAGCATAAGGAAATGCCACAAATGATCTGTGCATACAGCTGGGTTATAAAATGGATAGTCAAAGTGCATGAGGCAGAAAGGAATAAAAATTGTGTTGAGAGGGCGGAGACAGGTTTTTTTTGGACTGGAAACATTAGGATCGCCCAGTTGGTCGAAGAGATATGTTTCTGTGCTGTTTATGCCACATAGTCTCATTGGTTACAGTGTGGGTTTCATGGAGTGAACTGCCTCTCGCTCTTTCTTCTGACCTTCATTATGCGATTACTGAAGTAACTCCATAGAGGCCGGTATCCTGTCACCAAGTCACCCTTTATTTACTGACCCAGCTAGCTCAGGGCTGACTCCTAGAGTGAACAGAACCCCTGACACTCCTGTTTATCTCTGTCAGCCAGGGCTCCCTGATTGGGGCAGTTAACCTGATCCAATCAGGGATCTCATATTCTATGAGGTCGACCTGACTGACCTCATTACATTCACTACAGTTACCCACGGACAAAATTCAATACGCAGGCCAATTCCCAGAAACTGTTATTTTAAAGATGATTACCATTAGGGAGACACTGGGAAAGTTAACACAGATTTTTACTGATCATGGACTGCCTATTGAGTTCCAGTCTGATTGCAATTCAAACCTTCTATTGGAAGTTTTCCAGGAAAGAGGGGACCTGATGGAGGTGTATAAGATTATGAGGGGCAAGGACAGGGTGGACAGAAAGTAGCTGTTCCCCTTAGTTGAAGGGTGAATAATGGGATGGCATCATTTTAAGGTGAAGGGCAGAAGGTTTAGAAAGGTTTTGAGGAAAGAAGTTTTATCAAAGGGTGGAGGAAATCTAGTGGGTGGGTAGTTGTGGTAGGAAACTGCCTAGAAAACTGCTTGGGAAGATAATCACAAACTTTACAAATGACTTGAAATGTCATAACCTTCAAGACTATGGACCAGTTGGAAAATTTGAGACTAGTGTAGATTGAGAGTAGTTTTGTTGGGGCAGACTCAATGGGCCAAAGAGCCTTTTCATTACTGTGTGATTCCATTCTGTACCCTCCCCCATGGATACTTCAGTTGTGCTGCTCCAATGATCTACCCGAGTTTAGAGCAGCGTAATTGATGCAGACTGGAGCTTGCAACCTTCCAGTCAGCTTGACTCCGCACCACATGGGGAGCCATGCATCTTCCACTGAAGTCATTGGGAGATGAGTTAACCAGGAGGGATTGCACGCTCACTAGACCTCAACATTGATTGCTGCCAGCACACAAAAAACCAACCTTCTGTCACAATATGCTTTATTAATTGATGAACGATACATGGTTTAACTTAATTGTTCATTGAAAGTTAGCAAATAATACGACATTCACAAAGTCAGAGCATTGTTATTCAAAATGTTTGCTGTTGGGTAATGCTTTGGTCTTGGTTCTTTCAGGCTGGTACCCTGGCCTAATTCACTATATTGGCAATACTTTTTCTTATAAAGAAATCAAAGTGAAGAGTTGAATCAATTGAAGAAAGCAGTCTTCAGGGCCCTGGTACCAATGCGGAGAATAATGGAAAGTGTCTCCAGCTATGGGAACAGTGACTGAGTGGAAATTATGCAGAAAAATGAGAGGGAGGTGCAGATATGTTATTAGCTTGCAGATGTTTCTTCTGAAGTCTGGCATTTGCAAGGAGCCCAATATTGTCCGTTGCACATACTTTATTTTCCAAACTTGCCCCTTTTCCTGAAGCAGTTGACCCATGCTGCTATTGTAGTGAGTGGAGGTTTTATTTGTGAACGCCTAAAACAATGTTGGCACATTGTCTTTCAGTGGATGTCATACCAATCCTGATTCTGTCCTTTCTGGGAGTCAGGGAGTTCAGCTGGCTGGTTTGCAATGCAGTGCCACACCAACAGAATGGGTTCAATTCCCATACTGGCTGCAGTCACCGTGAAAGTCCCACCTTCTCAACCTCGCATGAGGTGTGTTGACCCTCAGGATAAACTCGCCACCAGTCATCTCTGAGACTATGGTGACTACTGCATGGAAGTGCAACATTGAAGAGTTGAAAGGCATATTCTTGCTCCTGTATTTCACTGGGGTGGTACATCAGCACAAATCAATGTAAAATTAGCAATGTGGACTCACTATTTTCAGTTTAGAGACACATAGCAATGGTAGAAACACTCACTTAATTGATTCTGGTATCTTGTGCAAACTGCACTCCCCTCGTCTCACCATTACACCTCTAGACATCTAGCTGCTAAACTCTGGAACTCCCTCCTCAATATTTTCCTCTTTATCTTTCTTTCCCCTTTTGAGAGTAGCAAGACTTGGACAACATTCAGGCTTGCACTGGTTACTGGCAGGAACATGTCCTCCATGTAAGTGTTAGATAATGACCATCCACAACAAGAGAGAAACTAACTAATTCACCCTAAGCTTAATGCCATTACCTCATTGAATCTCTGATCATCAACATCCTTGGGGCTAATGTTAACCAGAAAGTGAATGGGACCGACCATATAAATACTGTGGCATCATCAGCAGATTGTATACTTAAAATTCAGTGGCAATTAACTCACCCTCCTGACTCCTCAGTGTTGGTTGACCATTTACAAGACACAAATCAGAAAAGTAGTGGAATAATCCCTATTCATCTGAAGTGGTATAGCTCGAGTGACACTAAAG
Source organism: Chiloscyllium punctatum (assembly GCF_047496795.1). NCBI lineage: Eukaryota > Metazoa > Chordata > Chondrichthyes > Orectolobiformes > Hemiscylliidae > Chiloscyllium > Chiloscyllium punctatum. The sequence continues at coordinate 79,204,688 of NC_092744.1, forward strand.
AGGCTTAACACCATCTTAAGATAAAGCAGCCTGCTTGACTGGAACCCTATCCAGCAACTTAAATATTGTTTCCCTTCACCACTGATGCACTGTGGTAGCAGCGTGTCTCATCATTTACAAGATGCATTCTAAGAACTCACCATTGACAGCAGCTTCCACACGATAACCTCTATCACCTAGAAGAACTAGAACAACAAACGTAGGCAAACAATACCACCCACAATTGCCCTCCAGGTTACATCTCATCTTGACCTGGAACTGTATCACTGTTCCTTCATTGTCACTGGGTAAAAATCCTGTGACTCCCTCCTATCAGCACTTTGGATGTGCCAGCACTCAGACAGCAGTTGCTCAACACGGTGAATCCCAGCTATTTGTTATGGACTCAACTAAACCCCCTTCAAAGTACATTCAGAAAGTTGTCTAACCTTTTCTTATTTGAAAGGTGAGTGTAAGGTGTGTTCCAGATGCGATTCGATTGGTCAAACTGCTGGGTTTTGAATCTAACACACTTTATTAAAATACAACAAAAGAAAGAAGAAATTGGAATAATTTAACTCCATTGGAAAACTTAACAGAATACTAGATTATTAAGTGCTATGAATTAATAGTTTCAATATCATAACATCCCAGTTTAGGGATGGTGAGATGAGGTACATTAGCCATGGGAAATGGGGGGATGTGTCTAGGTGGGATGCCTTTCAGAGGGTCATTGTGGACTTGTTGGGCCAAATGACCTGTTTCCACGGCAGGGACTCTATTCTGTTCTATTCTAAACACACCCTTGGAAAAAGCAAAATTCAGTGAAACAGATTGCCTCACATGCAACTTCAGTGGCAGGAAGAGAACCCCACAGCTTTTTGCTGTAACTGAGAGCTAAAATTAAAAATTCTAGTTCGATAGGAGCTTGTTCCACCCATTCAGGTTGCTTCTATTATTCCTAGTTTTAAAAAAAAGCCAACACCTCACAAGCCATTTACTTTATGGACTTTCAATAGTCAGCTCACCATCCCTGCCTTAAAACCCCTCTTCAAAAAAGTGGATAAAATACACCTCTTAAAGCTACTGTATATTCACACACCTCCTCATAGACATTTAGGATGAACAATAAATGTTGGCCTCACCGGCAATGCTGATATCCCAAGAGAAAATAAAACCATGAAACATAGGAGCAGACATTAAGCCATTCAGCCCATCGAGTCTGCTTCACCATTCAATCATGGATGTTAAGTTTCTCAACCTCATTGTCCCACTTTCTCCCTGTAACCCTTAATCCCCTTGACAATCAAGAACCTATCTATCTCCATCTTAAATATACTCAGTGACTTGGCCTCCACAGCCTTCTGTGGCAGTGACTTCCATCAATTCACCAATCTCTGGCTGAAGAAGGTTCTCTTTATCTCTGTTGTAAAAGGTCTTCCTTTTATTCGAAGGCTGTGCCCTCTGCTCCTAGTCTCTCCTACCAATGTAAACATCTTCCCACCATCCATTCTGTCTAGGCCATTCAGTGTTCTGTAGGTTTCAATTAGATCCTCCCTCACCCCTTTAATCTCCCATTCAGTAGAATCCCAGAGTCCTCAAACTTTCCTCATATGTTAAGCTTTTCATTCCTGGGACCACTCTCATGAACATTCTCTGAACCAGCTCCAGGGCTGATACATCCTTCCTGAAATAAGGGGCCCAAAACTGTGCACAACAGTCTAAATATTGTCTGACTGGAACTTTATAGACCCTCAGAAGTATATCCCTGCTTTTATATTAAAGTCCTCTCAAAATAAATGCCAACAATGCGTTTGCCTTCCTAACTACTGACTCAGCCTGCAAGTTTACCTTGAAAGAATCCTGGACTAGAACTCCCAGGTCTCTTTGCACTTCACACTTCTGAAATTTCTCCCCGTTTAGAAAATCGTCCATGCCTCTATTCTTCCTACCAAGGTGCATGACCTCACAATTTCCCATGCTGTACTCCATCTGCCACTTCTTTGCCGACTCTCCTAACCTGTCCAAATCTTTCTGCAGCCTCCCCACCTCCTCAATGTTACCTGTCCCTCTACCTATCTTTGTATCATTTGTAATCTTAGCCAGAATGCCCTCAGTTCCTTTATCTAGATCACTAATGTACAAAGTGAAAACTTATGGTCCCAACACTGACTCTTGCGGAGCACAGCTCATCACCGGCTGCCATCCTGAGAAGGACCCTTTTATCCCCACTCTCTGCTTTCTATCCATGCTAGCACCTTGCCTCTGACACCACGGGGTCTGATCTTACTCAGCATCCTCCTGTACAGCACCTTGCAAAGGCCTTCTTGAAATCCAGGTAGATAACATCGATTGACTCTCCTTGGTCTAACCTGCTCATTACTTGCTCAAAGAATTCTATCAGATTTGTCAGTCATGACCCCACCTTGATGAAACCATGCTGACTTTGCCCTATTTTAACATATACTTCTAAGTGATCAGAAATCTCATCCTTCACAGTAAAATCAAATGCAGCTTAAAGCCTCCATGTCCGGTAGATTATTTGGTATTGTTCAAACCTCCAGGTACATTGGTTACTATATAGCTGCAAGTTGCTTGGGTTGCATGTTGAGTCAAAGCATCACCTCAGAAATGAGTTGGGTTATGTCCAGGATAAAGTGGATTACCTGTGGTTTGAAGAGGAGTAGACTTGGTGGGTTAACTGACCTTTTCCTTTCTGAATTCTAAACTCCTGTGTATGGCTTTTCATTATCCACTGACGCTTTATATTTGAGATTGGTCCCATGTCCAAGTTGATATGATTTTGTGGTTTCTTCATTAACAACGTAGCCAGAGACAACAGACAACACATCGCTTTAAAGCGCAGAGAGTGATTTGTATCATTTTCTTCTTCCTTTTTTTAGCTTCAAAGAATGTAATGAGGCCCATGCTGTGGGGAGTTCGTCTTTGTGAAACATGAAACTAAAAATGATGTTGTTGTGCCTGAAATAAATGAGTTATTGAGAGAGTACCTTATATGTTTTTAATTTGCTAGAGAAGTTTAAACAATGCGTGTCCTATGATGGATTATGATTTATCACTGAGCATTTATCACTCTTTTCCAGTAGAAGTGAATAGGAGGGGTCTTGTCAAATGAACATTGTCGGAAAGATTTATTCAATGTTTTGGGCCTTTGTTTCCCAGACTGGGCCGCAAGCCCAGTTTTGAGGGATATATTACAGTAAGATTGACAAGTGCAGCATTTTCTTGCCTTGGCATGGAGGCATTTGGAAGGCGTCGACCCCAAGAGTTGCCTTTGCTCTAAAATGTGACCAGAGAATTATTTCAGCATTGAATGGAGAAAACGTGATAGAAAACGTGATGGAAAGAACGTGTACCAATTTCTACTATCCTTGTACATTCTGCCTTTGATTGTAAGAAGAGTTTGACATTGGTCAGGAAGAGGCCATTTGGTTGCTCAAACCTGCTCTGCTGTTCAACTAGATCATGGCTGATCGTTCCCTTCACCATTTCCCTGCACTATCCAGAAATTCCTTGGTAGCTGCAATGTATTGAAGTCTATCAAATTATCTCTAAAACAGACCCAGCAACTGAACCTGCTCAGCGGCACGGTGGCACAGTGGTTAGCACTGCTGCCTCACAGCGCCGGAGACCCGGGTTCAATTCCCGCCTTAGGCGACTGACTGTGTGGAGTTTGCACGTTCTCCCCGTGTCTGCGTGGGTTTCCTCCGGGTGCTCCGGTTTCCTCCCACGTTCCAAAGATGTGCAGGTCAGGTGAATTGGCCATGCTAAATTGTCCGTAGTGTTAGGTAAGGGGTAGATGTAGGGGTATGGGTGGGTTACGCTTCGGCGGGGCGGTGTGGACTTGTTGGGCCGAAGGGCCTGTTTCCACACTGTAAGTAATCTAATCTAATCTAAAAAAAAAGCTCGCTGGGATAGAGAATTCTGAAGATTCATTGCTGTCTGAGTGAAGAAATTCTTCTCTATTTCAGTTCCAAATAGCCTGAATTATCCTGAGACTTTGTTGTGGAAGCCCTAGATGAAGGAATCATCCTTGCCTTCCCTGTTAACACTGTAAGAATATTGCTAACATCAATGTGATAACCTTTCATTATTCTAAATTCTGTAGAGAATACAAGCCCAATCTCCTCAGTTCTTCCTCTTAGAATAATACCTACCATTCCAGAGATCAGTCTGGTGCACTTTAATTGTTCTCCCACCGTAGAAAGTATGAGAGGACCAGAATTGTACACAGTACTCCAGATAGGGACTCGTCAAAGTTCTATGCAACTGCTGTAAAATGTCTTCACTCCGGTACTCGGATCATCAGCTGATTTATGATCTGCTTTCCTCGTTGCTTGCTGTTCTCGCATCGAGAGTGTATGTATGCTTTGTACAGGAATTAGGTTGAGAAGTGTCAGTCTGCCCCTCGGGAATATGTTGCTGTTCAATGGTCCAACTCCATTTAGCTGCTTCTGAATGGTATCCTGAGTAACTGAGTCTCCTGGAATCTGGCCCACCCCTTCTTGAGCTCTGCCCCCAGAGACTCAGGAAATCAGTTATTTGTGTTTCCCACTGCTGTGTGCCCTCACTACTCTGTTCCATAATATTGCTGAATACTGTTAAAGCCTCAAATTTGGTGATGTTACTGGTCCATCACCCCAAAGGGCCAGTACCATGTAGACCCCGTATCTGGACTGCCAATGGCTGGGGGTAGTTTGTGCACAGGGGAAGAAATGGAGGTAAATACTCCACAGACAGGAGTCTTGGGAATTACAGGCGAGTGTTTCAGGAACCTTTGAACACAGAAAGGCTCTGGAATTGAGACATGGGTGGAATTGAAATCTAGAATTGGGTGGACTCGGGGTGGGTGGGGGGGAAGGTGGAAGGAGACTTGGTCAAAGGGTCTCAACATGAGGAGTTGAGGGGTTGGCACTAAAGATAGAACGTGGGGTGTTGGGGATTCAGTGAATGAGAACTGGAAAGTGAACAATGCTGGCTTACAGGGGAAACTGGAGCTTAGGTAGAGATAGAAAGACAGTGAACCAGAGGTATGGAAGCTTGGGGAGAAATTGCAAATTCTCGGATGGGAAGGTGTATCAAATAGGAACAGGAGTCGCATTCAGTTCATTGAGCCAGCCCAACATTCTACACTTTCACAGACCTCTGTGATGGGAAGTACCCAGTTCTAGATGTCTCCAGGTAAAACATCTTACCCTTTAAGTAGGCTGTAGGCTTTGGTGAGATCACCCTGTCATTCTTTGTAACTCTGGAGAATGCAGACCAAGTTTGTCTAACCTCTCAATGAGTGTGGTGAACCTTCGCTGCATTCTCTCCTGAGATGAGGAGTCCCTAACTGCACACAGTACTCCAGTTGTGGTTTAACTGAGCTTCTGGGAGGCACGGTGGCTCAGTGGTTAGCATTGCTGCCTCATAGCACCAGGGAACCAGGTTTGATTCCTGCCTTGGGCGATTGTCTGTGTAGAGTTTACACATTCTGCCTGGATTTCCTCCAGGTGCTCCGGTTTCCTCCCACAATCCAAAGATGTGCAGTTCAGGCGAATTGGCCATGCTAAACTGCCTACAGTATTCGTCAGGGGTAAATATAGGTTAGGGGAATGGGTTTTGGTTGGGTTACTCTTTGGAGGGTTGGTGTGGACTTGTTGGGCCAAACGGCCGGTTTCCATACTGTCGGGAATCTAATCCAAATCTATATAACTGAAGCAAGACTTCACTACATTTGTACTCAAATCTTCTTGAAATAAAGGCCAACATTTAATGTGCCTTCATGATAGTTTGCTGCACCTGCCTGTTACTTTTCAGCAGCTTATCAACAGGGCACCTAGGTCCCTTTGTACATCTACATCTGCCTGACAGTAGCTACATTAGAAAATCAGTTTCAGTTCTACAGATCTGGGCCTTGGTGAAGTCACACCTTGAGTATTCTGTGCAGTTTTGGTCTCCCAGTCTGGGGAAGGACATTCTTACTATCGAGGGAGTCCAGTAAAGGGTCACCAGACTGATTCCTGGGATGGCAGGACTGACATATGAGAGAAGGCTGGATCGACTGGGCTTGTACTCACTGGGATTTAGAGGAATGAGGGGGCAGTCTCATAGAAACGTATAAAATCCTGATGGGACTGGACAGGCTAGTTGTGGAAAGAGAGTTCCTGATGATGAGAAAGTTCAGAACTAGGAGTCACAGTCTAAGAATAAAGGGTAAGCTATTTCGGACTGAGATGAGAAAGAATTTCTTCACTCAGAGAGCAGTAAACCTGTGGAAGTCTCTCCCACAGGAAGAGGCCAGTTTCTTGGATATATTCAAGAGGGAGCTCAACGTGACCCTTGCGGCTAAAGGGATCAAAGGGTATGGAGAGAAAGTGGGAATGGGGTACTGAAGTTGTATGATCAGCCATGATCATATTGAATATGGAACATATATTCTATGAAAGGTGCTGCAGACTCAAAAGGCCGAATGGCCTACTCCTGCACCTATTTTCTATGTGACAATGAAGAAGGAGGCTATTCGGCCCATTGTGCTTACACTGGTTCTATTACTCAGTGTTGATGTCCACCTGTCTTTTCCACATATCCCTGCACAACATTTCTGTCCAAATAATCAGCTAATACCTTCTTGAATGCCTCAGTTGAACGTACCTCCATATCATTTCCAGACATGGCATTCCAGACCCTAACTACTAATTGTCTGTAAAAAAAATAAATGCTTTTCTCAGAACACTTTGCTTCATTTGGACATTAAATCTATGCCCTCTCGTTCTTTTTCCTTTTATGCATGGAAACAGTTTCTCCCTATCTACTCAACCAAACTTTAATCAAATCTCCTCTCGGCTACCTTCTGTCCAAGCAGGTCAGCCCCAACATCTTCGATCTATCCTCATAACCGAAGCTTCTTATTCCTGGAATTGTTCTTGGTAAATCTCCGCACTCTCTCCAGTGCGTTCACATCATTTCTATAATGTGTCACTCACAGCTTAGTGGAAGCTGGGATTGAACCCAGAATCTTTAAGCTTGGTCTCAGCTTCAAACACACGGGCGAGTGAAATATGGCAATATCTTGTAGTCACTTCTTCCAAAGGCAACATGATTTTCCCAGGTTCCGAGTGTACATTTGGACAGGTTCTGATTGTACACTGCTTAAGCAGTAATCATTACAAAATGTCAGATGTCTCACAGCTGGTTCGACTTTATTTTTAATTTACACGAACCTTCAGCTTAATCGCAGGAGCTGACAGTTGGGGGAAACAAAAAAAATTGTTTTCTGTAAAGATATCATCACACTCCTTCCAACTGCACTAATATTATTCTTGATGGCAGTGCCAGCAGAATATTAAGTTTAACACTTGGAGACCCAAGGCAGCTGCTGGGCTGATGCAATTAGCTTCAGAAATCCTCGGACTAATGGGCCGTGCGAAATCAATTAGTCATTCTCCCTGATCATTATCACTGCGAGAGTGAGCATGTGAGTGCCTGTTGGGTGGGAACTGGATTAGGTTTGGCTCATGATGTCCTCTTAACTGAATAGGCAGCTTGTGTTCGGTGTGTCGGGGATGACCAACCTCTTGGATTCGGGTGCAGAAGTCTGCAATTGTACTCTGGATGTGAGACAGAAACATAATTGCGACTGATCACCAACCACAGCAGTACTTTGACCATTCTGGGAAACAGCCTTCCCACCTGTAGTGCTGGTCAGATGGCAGTTGAGATTGAAAGAGCATCTGTCACCTTTTGCAAAAAAATCAATATGGGCTTCTATTCTAATGATAATTCTCAGAGAATCCAGGCCATTTGGTCCAACAAGTCCACATCACCCTCCAGCGAGTAACCCACCCAAACCCATTCCCCTACCCTACTACTGTACGTTCACCCCGACTAGACATCCCTGAGCACTACGGGCAACTTAGCATAGCCAATTCACCTAACCTGCACTTCTTTAGACTGTGGGAGGAAACCAGAGCACCCAGAGGAAACTCATGTGGACAAAGGGAGAATGTGCAAACTCCACGTGGACAGTTGCCTTAAGCTGGAACTGAACCCAGATCCCTGGTGCTGTGAGGTAGCAGTGCTAACCACTGAGCCACCGTGCTGCCCATTTGAATGTTGATTTCCTCCTTTGTTTTGACCCTTTCTGAGCCAATCTCATTGTTAGCTGAGAGGGTATATTTGTGGCATGACCTTGGACTGATAATTCCAGCAGGGTGAGTGGACTCTGGTTGAAGTTATCTGATGTTAAGCTGTGATCAAATCGCCAGAGTTGAAATTGATCACAGTACTTTCTTCCACCACGGTGTCAATGCAATGTTGTATGCCTTCCATTGTATGATGATTCACCCACCAGATATACATTTCATCATATCATATACAACTTCATGATTGATGTGTCATTCAACATAGGGTTGAAGGGGAAGGAATTTCAATCTACAAAAATTGCTGGGAGGGTTGAGTGAAAGTTAATCATTTTTTGACCATCTCGAGCCTAATTTCCATGCTCTTGCCTGCCAGCATGACCTCCTTACCTGTGGTTGGATTTGCCCCGGCTCCCCCCACCTTCCCCACTGCATTGCCTCACCCAAAGACTGTCCTTTGTTCCCTTCCCCTCCTCCCCTGTTTCCACCAGGATTGGGATTCTGGCCCGGCAGGCTCCCTCAAATGGAACAGTAGGATTCCCACCAGCCCCGGTGATCGCTGCTTCCCTCTGGAGCATTCTCCAACTGATTGGGGGCCATCAGTAATATCAATCCAAGATCTCCGATGTTTGGGGTCCCCTGACTGAAATTCCTCCCCCTCACCTCCTGTCGGAAGCCTATTTCTCACAGATAATGACAGATCTGTGGCCTGACTCATAATATTCACCTCTGCCACAAATCACTTTAATCTTAGATTGTAGATGAACAATTGTTCCAGCGTTGATTGCCATCCGCAAAAGAGAGCTTCACACTTCCAACCCTTTGCAGAAAGCAGTATTTCCTCATTTCACTCCTGAAAGTCATGGCCCCGATATTTAGGCTCTTTAACCACTGGGGCGAGTTTCTCTTGACAAACCCAGTCAATTCCTTGTATTATCTTGAAAACTTAAATCAAATTGCCAGTTAATTGTTGTATTTGTATTTCCACAGGATTGTTTGTGTAATCTCTCCTTATAGCTTACCCCTTGGGGTCCAGCTCTTATTCCACTAAATTTGTATTGCATTCCCTCCAATCTCCTGCCTAGGTATGGTGCCAGAATTGCTCACATTAATGGTTTGTGTGCTGCAGCATGATTCGTAGGCCCCTGTACTCTCGTCTTAAGGATACAAAGACTTATCTTCCATCAGAACGTTTGATCATTTCCTGTACTTGTCAGTAACATTTTAAGAATTTATGCACAGAAATACCTTTTTGTGTCTTCGCTATTTCTAGCTTTCCACCTGTGCTTTTTAGATCTAAAATGGATTACCTCACACCTGCCTGTATTGGAATGCATCCTTCACAGTTTTTGCCATTCACTTGATCCATTATCTCTTTGTGGTTTTAGGCTTCCATCTTCATTACTTATAATGCCACCTATCTTTGTGTCATTAGCAAACTTGGATAAGTGGCTCTCTATGTCATCATTTATGTCATTCATATTCTACACTGGCTCGTACTTTGTGGTGTTATTGACAAGAAAACTATCAGCTTTCACCATCATTCTGCAATGAAACTGACAGCAATATCAGGAGTTTGCACATGTGCAGAATAACCCAGAAATCCAATAGTGACAATCAGCAAATTTACATTTCTCTGGAATTGCACTATTGAGTGCCCCATCACAGGGCAATCCTAAGGAATCAGCGAATTGACTGAAAAACTTGTCACGTCTCCTCTGTCAACCTCACTGTAAATATCTTGAAAATGAGTCTCCCTTGTGGATCCAATAAGCTGATTTTGTCGAAGGTGAAACTTCTCCATTTCTCCACACTTTTAAAAAGTTGTTTCGGTCCTGTCATAGTGTATTTACGATCATTTGCTTTGCTGTTTGAAAATGGATTGTTTTTAAAGTTCCTGGTTAGCTGTCTGTCAGAATGCTTCACTATGATTGGCTACTGAACCTGCTTGTTAATGTCACTGTAGGCTTCCTGGAGATCCTCTTGAGGTCAGATGTCAACCTAGGAAAGAGAAAGTCGTGTTACAGAGAATCTGTTGTTCTTTTTAGAATGTTGTTTTACAAGGCCAATGGCAAGCACAGTGATTTTGTTGCTGACTGCAAAATCCAGAACATGAAGATTTGAGACTACAACGCAAATTTCTGTGGGATGCCATTAGTTTGATCCTGCCAGTTGGATTACCTACACATTATCTCTACTGCCTGCAGCAGTCAGTTTCCTAATTAGGCCAATAACCTTTCCTCAATTGCATAAACTTCAACTTTTGCCAATAATCAATAATCTTCTGGAAGTCCATAGACATAACATTGATAGATATTCCCTGGCCATTACTTTAGTCACCTCTTCAATCAGGTTTGTCAGGCATGACCTATCCTTTGCAGATTAATGCTGTTCTCTTTGAGTACTGTTCATCGTAAAGGTGTTCACTCACTCTGTCCTCAATTTACACTTTTGTAATTTCCTGACAGCAGTTTTAGGATAAGTGGACTATAATTCCTTGGTTTTCCACCTCTCATTTTTTTAAAGTTTCAGAATGAGAAATTTATAAGGAAGGAATGGTTCCAAAATGGAAAGAAGTTGGGAAGGCTTCGTCTCGGTGTTTGCAATGTTCTCACCTTGCTTAAAATCCTTTAGTTCCATTCATGTCTTCACGTTTGCTGTTTTGCTGATGTTAATTTTTGTGGTCCCTGTTACTAATTCAATATGAGTCTCTTTACGTTGACTGACATGCATTCCCTTTCTCTATGGACTAGTCCAAGGTAACTTGTTATGACCAGATTCTGGTGAAGTTCCCTGATTTGTTAAACTCTCAGGTGAGGAGGGAAAGATTCCTAACCCTTGTGGTCACCTTTCTCCCATATCCACATAAACTACAGGCTTAACTATATGCTTAACATCTGTTATTTATAGAGTCATAGTTTCATACTGCATCGAAACAGACCCTTCAGTCCAGCTCGTCCATGCTGACCATGTTTTCCAAACTAAACCAGTCTCATTTCCTGTGTTTGGTTTATATCCTTCCAAACCTTTCCGACTCATGTACCTGTCCAAATGTCTTTTAAATGTTGTAACTGTACCTGCATCGACCCCTTCCTCTGGCAGTTCATTCACATACAAATCACCCTCTATATGAAAACATTGCCCCTCAGGTTTCTTTTAAATCTTTCTCCTTTTACCTTAAAGTTATACCCCCTAGTTTTGAACTCCCCTACCCTAGGGAAAAAAAAACCTTTGCTATTCACCTGATCTATGCCCTTCATGATTTTATAATGTCACCCGCTCAACCTCCTATGTTCCAGGGAAAAAAAAGTCCCCAGCCTATCCAACCTCCCCCTATAGTTCAAACCATCCAACCCCAGCAACATCCTGGTAAATCTTTTCTGAATCTTCACCAGCCTAATAGTATCCTTCCTATAGCAGGGTGACCAGAACTGTACATAATACTCCAATGTCCTGTACAGCCACAGCATGACCTCCCAACTTCTATACCCGGTGCTCTGACCAATGAAGACAAGCATGGCAAATGTCTTTTTCACCATCCTATTTATCTATGATTCCACTTTCAAGGAGCTATGTACTTGAACAGGATGTATGATAAAGGATATAATAACGAAATATTTAGAAACACATAATATGTCAAGCAGAATTTGCGTGGCTTCATGAAGGGGATATCATACCTCTCAAATTTACTAGAATTCTTTGAGAAGTGAATTAGCAGGATAGATAAAGGGGAAACAATGGATACAATATATTTAAATTTTCAGAAGGTGTTTGATAAGGTGACAAACATTAGGCTACTTAAAATATGAGCCCTTGTTGGGGATTCGCATGGATAGAGTATTAGAAGATTAATAGAAGACAGAGTAGGAATAAAGGATGCAATTTCAGGATGACAACCTGTAACCAGTGGAGTGCCAGAGGGATCAGTGCAGAAATTTACATTATATACTAATAACTTGGATGAGGAAAGTAGAAAGTCAAGTGCTTAGGATGACCAGAAGAGTCTACGGAGGCATGTAGAACAGGTTAAACAAATGGGCATAAACTTGGCAGATGGAATATAATGTGCAAACATGTGCGGTTATGCTAGGAAGAATAAAGGAGATGGATATTATTTGAATGGAGAGAGACTGCAGAAAACTGCAGAACACAGGGAGCCCTCAAACATTAGACACAAAAAGCTAGTATCCCAGGTCAATGGATAACAGAAAAGGCAAATTGAATGCTTCTGTTTATTTCGAAATGGATGGAGTATCAAGTTACTAAAATTACATAAGACACTAGTCATACCACAACTGGAAAACTGTGGGCCCTGTATCTAAGGAAAGATTTACTGGCATTGGAGGCAGTTCAGAGCAGGTTCACTAGATTGATACCAGCTCTGGAGGGACTGTCTTACAAGGAGAATTTGAGTAGGTTGGGTCTGTCCTCATTGAAATTTAGAACAATGAGAGGTAACCTGATTGAAATACAAGATTCTTAGGGGAATAAACACCAAGAAAGCTGGAGAAATTCAGCAGGTTGGGCAGGACAGAGAAGCAAAGTTAATTTTTTGAGTCTGACATGACTCCTTTCAGTCATACTGGGCTCAAAGCATTAAGTCTTTCTTTGTTCACAGATATTGCCAGACCTCCAGAACTTTTCCAGCTTCCTCTGTGTTTGGTTCAGAATTCCAGCATCTGCAGTATTTTACTTTTATTTGACACTTGGCAGAGTAGGGACAGAAAGGTTGTTTCCCTTTGTGGGAGAGTCTGGGATTACAGGGAATAATCTCAGAATAAGGAGACACATATTTAAAACAAGATGAGGATGAATTTCTTATCATAGAATAGATTGTAGAAATAGGTCCTTCGGCCCAACAAGTCTACACCAACCCTCCGAAGAGAAACTTACCAATATTTGTTCCCCTACCCTTTATTTATCCTTAACTAATGCACCTAACCTACACATCCTTGAACACTATGGGCAATTTGGCATGGCCAATTCACCTTACCTGCACATCTTTGTATAGTGGGAGGGAACTGGAACACACGCAGGAAACCCACACAGACACAGGGAGAATGTGCAAACTCCACACAGACGGTCACCTGAGGCTGGAATCAAACCTGTGAGGCAGCAGTGCTGACCACTGAGCCACTGTGCCATCCTGAGTGTAGTGGGTCTTCTCTGACGGTAGTGAATCTTTGGAATGCTTTGGAGGGCTGTTGTGGCTGGATCATTAAGTATATTCAAGTCTGAGGTAGATTTTTAATCAGCAAGGGAATCGAGGATTAATGGAAAAGGCAGGAAACTAGAGTTGAGGATTATCAGATCTGTCATGATCTCAGTGGATTTCAGAGGAGGCTCGATGGGTTGAACTGCCCCCTTATGTTCCTATATCTTACAGTCTATTGTCTTATTAACTTCGGTTTTTAAAGGAGTCAATTTAACCAGACGTTCTTGAATTGACTGAAAGAAAGTTTGAGTTACTAAATGTAAGAAGAAATAGTAATCTAACATGCTTACATAGAGTAGAAATAAGAGATGAATCGAAAAAGGTTAAAGTTTAAAAAAATCGGTCTCAGAATTATTCATGAAGGATTGTTAAGACTATGTGACAGCCATTATTGGATAGCACTGGTAACTTTGACTTCAGCAGTTGAGCAATGAATTCTGTGATCTTTTGTATTGTAGGCAGGTGTAAATTCTGTTCTTCTTCCTCCTGATGGGAACAAATTCCAGCAATCAGAATGAGAGAGAACATTTCCCTTTTGTTTTACCTGCAGTGCAAGTGTGTTCTAATGGGTGTTCTAATGTTGTGGTGTTCACAGCACTCTAATCCACAGAATCCCCCCTTACCTCCCTCCAAGGCCCCAAGGGATCCTTCCATATCCGCCACAAATTCACCTGCACCTCCACACACATCATCTATTGCATCCGCTGCACCCGATGTGGCCTCCTTTATATTGGGGAGACAGGCCGCCTACTTGCGGAACGTTTCAGAGAACACCTCTGGGACACCCGGACCAACCAACCCAACCACCCCGTAGCCCAACACTTCAACTCCCCCTCCCACTCCACCAAGGACATGCAGGTCCTTGGACTCCTCCATCGCCAGACCATGGCAACACGACGGTTGGAGGAAGAGCGCCTCACCTTCTGCCTGGGAACCCTCCAACCACAAGGGATGAACTCAGATTTCTCCAGTTTCCTCATTTCCCCTCCCCCCACCTTCTCTCAGTCAAATCCCTCGAACTCAGCACCGCCTTCCTAACCTGCAATCTTCTTCCTGACCTCTCCGCCCCCACCCCACTCCGGCCTATCACCCTCACCTTGACCTCCCTCCACCTATCGCATTCCCAACGCCCCTCCCCCAAGTCCCTCCTCCCTACCTTTTATCTTAGCCTGCTGGACACATTTTCCTCATTCCTGAAGAAGGGCTGATGCCCGAAACGTCGATTCTCCTGTTCCTTGGATGCTGCCTGACCTGCTGCACTTTTCCAGCAACACATTTTCAGCTCTGATCTCCAGCATCTGCAGTCCTCACTTTCTCCTCCACAGAATGCCCAGCCAATAACATGCACACACTCTACAATTGGAGTCAGTTTTTATTTTGTAATATTCCTGGAAGGTAAAACAGAAATTTCTGCAAGGGGTGGCTTCCAGGCTGATAGCCAGCCTCTTCATAATCCCTTCTTGTTAAATCTGACTTTCTGATGTCTCCCTGATAATTTGCAGGGACTTCACATGGGACTTTGTCAGTCACTGAGTTTACAATGCAGGTTTACCTTTTTTCTGTAATAGTCCTTTTAAAAGAAAAACACATTTTGTAATTAAGAAGGGGTCTGTGCACACTACCTATGTCATCGTAATGCCATATACCATACTTGTTAACTCCTTATTTTTATTGAAAGTATCCAGAATGTTAGTTCTTGAGGCTGCCATATTTTTCTTAATGACCACCATATTCCATTTGTAATTACAAATGAGTTTTATTTTTTGATTAGGATACCTTTGCACATTTCTTTTCATACCTCACACAGCTTTAATTCCTTTATCACCTCTTGCTGCTTTCTCCATTCACCAAGAGCTGTTTCGTTTTGCATTCATGTATGCTTCCTCATTTCGTTCTGTGGTATACCTTGCCTTACTTAATCTGGCTGCTGTTTTTTGGCATTCATATTGCTTGCCCCTTTGAGATATATACTGATATAACACATATTATTACATTTCATTTGAACATCTCCCACTGCTCTGTCATTTTACCCGTTCACAAGTTTCAATTTACTTAACTGCTTCACATTGTTCCCTCTCAAACACAATTTTGAACCACTATTTAGATTTTAGATAAATGTTTGCATACCATGAGGCTGTTAGTTAAGTTTGGCAGAAGTGGATACTGCAGATGCTGGAGATCAGAGTCAAGATTAGAGTGGTGCTAGAAAAACACAGCAGGTCAGGCAGCATCCAAGGAGCAGGAAAATCAACGTTTCGGGCAAAAGCCCTTTATCAGGACGGGCTCCATTAGTTAAGTTTGGCTCACTGGTCACGATTATATCGGTAAAAGTTAGCACTCCCTCTCCCCACACCTACTTAGTCTTCGACATATGTGTTACAGAAAATTAATCTGAATGCACCATAAAGCTTTGCTACCTTGCTGATTTCATTTTATTTGCTTATCTGCATGGAAGTTCAAAGCCCCCAGTGAATTCACTCTGCCTTTACCCCAACTTGTCGAACGTCTGTGTTAATATGTCCTACAACTTTGGGGATACACAGTGAGTCTGTGCACAACTCCCACTACAGCTGTAGATCCTTTCCTGAGCGTGGTGGCTCAGTGGTTAGCACTGCTGCCTCACAGCACCAGGGTCCCAGTTTTGTTTCCAGCCTCAGGCAACTGTCTCTGTGGAGTTTGCACATTCTCCCGTGTCTGTGTGGGTTTCCTCCCACAGTCCAGTGATGTGCAGGTCAGGTGAATTGGCCATGCTAAATTGCCCATTGTGTGAGGTGCATTAGTTGGAGGGAAATGGGTCTGGGTGGGTTGCTGTCCGCAGAGTCGGTGTGGACTTGTTGGGCCGAAGGGCCTGTTTCCGCACTGTATGGAATCTAATCTAATCTTCTAAACTCAATCAATAAAGTCTCCAATGCTTGCTTATATCTCCCCTTACCATTGTAATGGTTTCATCCTTCATTAGCAAAGCTACTTGCTCCCTCTCCTCACACTTTACCCCCACACTTATTTCCTGTCTTTCTGTTGCATTCGTTACATGGTATATTTAGCTTTCTCACTTGGCAGCTTTGCACCATGTCTTGTGATAGAAAAATATTTAATACCTTCTGAGTTAAATTTGATCTACTACTTGTTCATTGGTTTGGTATACTCCATGCATTCATATTTAATACTTTGCTTACACTTTAATTCTTCCTGTCTCGGTTTAATTACTTTACATCATTGAGTTTTCCCTTTTCTTCTCAAACCTAATGCATAATTTCTGACTATTACACTATTCTTCTTCATTTCACTTATATCAGAATTATTCATACAACATTCTCCTCTTATGTCTTTCATAATATGAGAATTTGCCCATTGTATTCCGTGTCTCCCATTGTCTGTTCCATTCTCCAATTGTCTTTCCAAGCTAATTAAATATTCAGGCATTCACTTTACAAATAAATGAAAACAAAATAAAGACAAGTTGGTTAGATGTTAGTTGGAGCAACTGGATCAGTTGCCAGCAGAAGGTTACAAATTATAAATGTTAATTTACTGCCTGGGTAAATGCCTGCATATTTTCACTACATTTCTCTTAGATTAAAGTTTTGGCCAGTGTTATGGATCCATTTGCAATGTCTTGCCAAGCTTGGGGTTTGCCCTAGGTCTTAACAAGCTGTTACTCTTTGTGTGACATCGCAAGACTGGGAGAATCATTGAAACAAGGAAGAACCGTGCTGCTTTTCCACAAAGGATCTCAGTGAGAGTGTGGTGTTTTTGCACAAGAAATTTGTGTCTGACTGCAACAGTGCATTTACACGAGGGAACATAATGTGAATCTCAGAATGGGCTTGCAGGAGGAAGTGACTTTTTCTTGGGGGGGGAGGGGGGGTGAGTGGTGTGTGGGCACGTCACAACTACTGAAGCTGAAAAGCAGCATTGGTCATTTCCCTGGACCAAGGACAGTGAGATGAACAAGAGGTAACAGACCCTGGTTAAAATGGCACCATTGCTGGTGCAGTGAAAATAGAAGTGAAGTATGTCCTGCAGTCTTCAGGATTCTGCTCTCATAAAATCCTTACATTGTGGAAGTAGGCCATTCAGCCCACACCGATCCTCCAAAGAGCATCCTACCCAGACCAACTTCATCCCTGTAACCCTGCAATTCCCATGGCTAACCCAGCAAGACTGCACATCCCTGAACTCTATGGGCAATTTAGCATGGCCAATCCACCTAACTTGCACATCTTTGGACTGTGGGAGGAAGCCCATGCAGATGCAGGGAGAGTGTGTAAACTCCACACAGACAGTTGACTGAAGCTGGAACTGAACCTGAATCCCTGACGCTGTGAGGCAGCAGTGCTAACCACTGAGCCACTGTTCCTTGCCCCATGCTGGACCAGGTATTACTTTACCACCTGCTTCCTGCCCAACACTTGCCCTGTTGATCACTTGCGATTTCCCTTGTTGCAGTCCACCCAGGTACCTGTGCCAATCAGAGAGAAAATACGCTGCTCTTCACACGATTTGATAATTCTGATTTCTACCCCAATAGCCTTTCGTTCCCATCCAACAATTTTATAACTGGCACGGTGGTTGAGTGGTTAGCACTGCTGCCTCACAGTGCCAGGGACCTGGGTTCGATTCCAGCCTCAGGTGACTGTCTGTATGGAGTTTGCACATTCCCCCCAACACCCCGCCCCCCACCCCGTGTATGTGTGGGTTTGCTCTGGTTTGCTCCCAAAACCCAAAGGTGTGCAGGCCAGTTGAATGAGCCACGCTAAATTGCCCATAGTGTTGTAGGATGTGTAGCTTAGGAGTATTACTCAGGGGTAAATATAGGATAGGGGAATGGGTTTGGGTAGGATAGACTTCAGAGGGTCAGTGTGGACTTGTTGGGCCGTAGGGCCTGTTTCCACACTAGGGATTCTATGAAATGCCTGTGTGATTTGCCTCCTGGGTTACACTCACTAACATTCTGAAAATTAAGTCCGAGAGGATTGGCAAAGCTGCTTTGAGTTTGCTGGACCTTCCATGGTGGGGTGCAGACTCTGGTGATTAGATTCCCTACAAATTGGAAACAGGCCCTTCGGCCCAACAAGTCCACACCAACCCTCTGCAGGGTAACCCACCCAGACCCGTTCCCCTACCCTATATTTACCCCTGACTAATGACCTTCACACTATGGGCAATTTAGCATGACCAATTCACCTGGCCTGCACATATTTTCTTTGGATTGTGGAAGGAAACCAGAGCACCCAGAGGAAACCAGCACAGACACGGGGAGAACGTGCAAACTCCACACAGACAGTCACCCGAGGCTGGGGTTGAACCTGGGTCCCAGGCACTGTAAGGCAGCAGTGCTAACCACTGAGCCACCGTGCCGCCCCACCACGCCAAGAGACACTCAGATTCTTTGACAGCAAGGCATGAAAGAACTATCACAATTTCCCAGACTTTTGGCCCTTGCCCTCTGTTTGTATAAAGAATTGGATTCTTCATTTTTCTGAATCGCACAATGACATGTTCACATGGACTTTGCAGCCGTGATTTACATTGCAGGCTTGGCAGTTGTGTAAACACTCAACGGGAAGGAACCGCTTTGATGGCCAATCTGTGCTCAATGGAAGCCAATATCTGCCAAGCTGCATATTAAGTCTGAGTTGATGGAGATTTATAAACCTTTTTCAAGTGTTATGCAGTATCTTCAGTCTGGAGGCATAAAATTGGATGATCCAACCATTTCAGCTGTACTGAAGCCATACGAGTACTTGAATAAACTCTTGGATGTAATATTCACACAGTTTGTAGCACATTTTGCGCAGGGAGATTTCACATAAACATAAAATTTTCCTAATTTAAATTGAGAAAGACTTTAATGTTAACTATTACCTTATTTCCTTATTTTTCTACTTATCCTATGAAGTAATGCTTCACTTTTTAAGTCTGTACTTCCTACCCTACTTGGTTCTTCAGTTTTTTTTGTAACTAGCAACTTTTGTACCCACACACCACATTGTGTGTGGTGGCATTATACACCTTTCACTGTACTCCTGTACTTCAGCACTTGAATAGAAGTGTCAATAAAATATAAATCTAAAAATCTAAGAAAGCAAGCACTGAGGGAAGGTCAGTCTGCTCAGCAAGCCAGCTTCTTCAATAGCAAGATACACAGCGTTTTAAATGTTTCCCATGCAGATATGTCTTTTTTGGCAAATCCAGATTGAGCATGAGTTGTGCAAAAGTCTGTGTTCTGTTTAACAAAAACCTTTGCTTTCCATGATGGGTTGTGCATCAGGGGGCAGGAGACTGTTGACTGTCAGGGACCCAAAACAATGAGCAGTTCTCATGTCGGCATATTCAGAGAGGCACTTTTCTATCATACTGTTGAAAACCTTTGATCATCACAGTGGGGGCTGTACTGTACAATACAAGCTGTGCTGCTGTGTACAAAGAAACCACTATCGATGCCATTGTTTGCTCATTTTCATCTACTGTGGTATAAAGTACCTGCTGGTTCACCTTTGGGACATACGACAGAGAGAAATCTACTATAGGATATGAAGGGTATATTGTTTTCAGATTAGATTAGATTCCCTACAGTGTGGAAACAGGCCCTTTGGCCCAACAAGTCCACACCGATCCTCCGAAGAGTAACCCACCCAGAACCATTCCCCTACATTTACCCCTTCACCTAACACTATGGGCAATTTAGCATGGCCTATTTACCTAACCTGCTTGTTAGGTGGGGCTTGTTAGTCAGTTAGTCAAGGCAATGGGAGTTGACATCTTAGACCATTTAAGGAAGTGATTCCCACCACAGATCTTGAATGGATATCAATGGCCAGCTTGATTTTCGAAGCACCTCTTTTCTCATCTCCAGTTTCCTGAGGCACACATCACAAACGTACACCAGCTTCTTAAATCGACTCAAAGGTTTACAGCACAGATGGAGGCCAATCAGTCCATCATGTCGATGTCAGCCAACAAAGATCTAACTGCTCGAATCGCATTTTCCAGCACTGGGCTAATAGCTCTGGAGGCTACAGCAATGCAAGTGAATAGGCTGAATGCTGCTTAAATGTTAGCAGGCCTTACTTCCATATGGGTTGTCAGAACTCAGCCTGTATTTACAGAAGGACCTTGCAATGCTCCCCAGAATCACTGGGCAGCAGTCAGAGCCTGGGATCTCTGTGCAATGTTTTATTTGCATAGAGTCATACAGCATGGAAACAGACCCTTCAGTTTAACCCGAACATAATCCCAAACTAAACTAGTCCTGCTTGCCTGCTCCTGGCCCATGCCCCTTCAAACCTTTCCTATTCATGTACTTATCTAAGTGCATTTTAAACATTGTAATTGTGTCTTTTAAATGTTGTCCTCGTGCCCACATCCACCACTTCCTGAGGAGGTTAATTCCACACGAAAACCACCCTCTGTGTAAAAATATTGCTCCCCCCCATGCCTTTTTTAAATGTCTCTCCTCTGATCTTAAAAATATCCCGCAGAGTCTTGAAATCCCCGTAAGGAAAAGCCACTATCATTGACACTATCTATATCCCTCGAGTTTATAAACCTCTATAAAGTCATCTCTTAACCTCCTCGTGAAAGAGTCCCAGCCTTACTAGCCTTTCTTTGCCACTGAAACCTTTCATACCTGGCAACACAGTAAATCTCTTCTGAACCATCTCCAGCTTAATAATATCCTTCCTATAGCAGGGTGAACAGAACTGGACACAGTACTCGAGTGCAGAAGTATTGGAATGAGTGTTTAAACTGAAAATGTGAGCGAGTTTGGGAGAAGTTGGCTGATATCGACATGATGGACTGATTGGCCTCCATCTGTGATGTAAATGTTTCTGAGTCGATTGAAGATGCTGGTGTATGTTTGTAATGTGTGCACACGTGGCCTCAGGGAGGTGGTTTATTGCAACCTGGAGAAAGTGAGGACTGCAGATGCTGGAGACCAGAGTTGAAAAATGTGATGCTGGAAAAACACAGCAAGCCAGGCAGCATCGGAGGAGCAGGAGAATCGACGTTTCGGGCATAAGCCCTTCTTCGGGAAAGAAGTTATTGCAACTTATGCTAGTTTAGCGAGAATACACACTGAAGATCAGGGGTCACCGATTTCAGTTAATTGTCATGAAGAAAAACAGTGTTACACAACGAGGTGTGGATCTGGAATGCACCGCCTAGGAGAGTGATGTGGACAGATGCAAACATGGCCTTCAACATGTAACTGGATGTTAATCTGGGGCAGGGCTTCATGAAAGGCAGCTCAGATTCATGAGTGAGTTGCTCTTGTAGGGAGCTGGCTTGGACATGACGGGGCAGAATGACGACCCTCCAAATCAATGAGTCTAAACACACGCACATGTTTGAACAGCAGCGCCTCAGGAGACTCAGGGTACTGCATCAGGGTATTGTTCACAGATATTGACAGAGCCTGGAAACACCTCCCTGGCCAGTGGACCTGCTGATCGTGCACTATCAAGCGCTGTAAAGGGTCAGCACCATCACTCATTTCTCCACTGTTGGCTCCTTCCCGGGATCTGAGCCAAACCACTGCCCTCAAATGTACCTCGCTAGCGTTTGCCAGGGTTCAGAGCGATGTGCACGTGACAACAGACAAGGCCACTGAGAGTGAATGGGTGCCAGTCTTCTTGTAAGCCCAGGCTGAGGAACACTGTGTGGATGTGGCGATCAAAACTGCTTGAGATTGTGCTGGAGTCTTCATCAATCCTGCAGGCTCCCATTCCATCGAAGTGCAGTTTGCGTAGGACCACACATGGATGCTGCAGGGTTCCCAGGGAGCAGAGCGGAGCTTCCTGGGTTGTTCCCATGCTGCGCCATTGCTGCTAACAAGCCAAAGTCAAAATCCAGCCCGTTTGTACTGTCCTGTCTGTTGTTGGTGCTCATGTCAGCCGCCACATTGACTGGCAAAGTACGGCGTTCCCACAGACGCCTGGGAATCACTGGCCCAAAGTTGTCCAGAGTGGAGGACGAGCAGGCGCGAGCACCTCGAGACTGGAAATTTGGGAAAATGGAAGCCAGGTGAAAGCAAAATAAAGAACATGCTGCCACACAGACGCCCCACCCACCCCTTCCCGTGAGCACCACCTGTCCCAAGTGTAACAGAGCTTGCATTGGCTGCATCAGTCTGGACAGTTACCTATGGACTCACCCTGAGTGGAAGAGAATCATCTTCGTCTGCGAGGGACTGCCAATGAGTGAGTGAGTGACCATATCTTAAGTTTGCAAAGAACAGTTTGTTCACATGATAGGCCATTGACAAAAAGCTCCTCTCCCAGCATGTAAGCCCTACTCATTACAGCAAAAACTTGAGGCCAGTTTTTTTTTCAAACCAGAGCCGATAATTAGGGAGAAAACATGTGTTTCATATTTACTTGACTGTCACATGGTGTACCAGCCTTGTCCTAATAACGAGTCAATAAATTGTCATTTGATGCATTCGTTAGTTGTGTGAATTTGTCAGTTTGAACTTTGATGCTGGGACTATATGGGATCTGACATGGTTCTGTAGACATTATCATTAATGCATTCTTTTTGATTGCTCTGACAGTATGTTTTGGCAAGGCCAGCACTTTTGCAATGGAATCAACCCTTGTCTGGAATGTTCTGTTGATTGAATTATTTCAAATGAGATGTTTTTAGGCTGTTTTCGTCTCCTACAACAGTCTGTTGTACAGATTCCATGTTGGCTGCCTGGGAACGCTAATAGGAAAAGGCTTGTAGAGTTCACATGATACTGAGTGCCTCGAATTTATTGTTCATTTGCATTCACAGGATGTGGGTATCGCTGGCTAGGCTAGTATTTATTGCCTGTCCCTGATTACCCAGAGGACAGTTAAGAGTCAACCACATTGCTGTGGATCTGGAGTCACATGTAGGCCAGACCAGGTAAGGATGGCAGTTTCCTTCCCTAAAGGACATTAGTGAACCAGATGAGTTTTTTTCCTGACAATGGATTCATAGTCATCATTAGACTCTTAATTCCAGATTTTTTTTGTTTTATTAATTTCACATTCCACAACTGCCATGCCAGGATTCGAACCTGGATCCCCAGAGCATTGCCTGGATTAATAGTCCAGCAATGGTACCACTAGGTCACAGCTTCCCCGTTATAAAGGGAGCCTGACATGCTGTGACATATTTTGGGAGTTCGAGTGCATATTGCTTCCCAGCGGTTAACAATCTGTGGGTAGCCTGCCCTGCAGTTCCCTGATGTGAATAATTAGGTTCAAATGAACCATGCTAGGAGGGTGCATTTGGAGGATCAATCATCTGCTGTTCAATATATAAAAAGTTTGAATGAACCGTTTGCCTGGGAGAGTCATCATAGATCCTACCTTCACAGTCTTTATCTACCTTTACCCAAGCACCCTATTATCAGGGGTCACCAGGTAATGACATGACACAGAAACCCTCTCTGATTGCTCTAGCCCAGGGAAACAGATCCATTACCATATACCTCAGACTGAAATCTGTCAGTTACAACTCTATGGGTAGCACTCATCCCTTTGAGGATAACCCACACACACACACACACACCTCATTTCTGCCCCTGTCCCAGGACACAAGCTGATAGTAGAGCGCGGAAAACAATCCGATGCCACTTTCTGTACCTTGACAGTATCTTCCATTTGCAGGAACTAATCTTTTTTAAATACTGACACTAGCCACATGCTGACAACTCAAGGCAGAGGTCACCAGCTCAGCAAGCAGAAATACCTCCTGACATCTAGCTGAACTCTGCACTTACATAATTTGTACCAATGTGCCAGTCTTGGCTCAGTGGTCGTACTGTCACCTCTGAACCAGAAGGCTGTGAGTTCAAATCCCACTTTAGGGACTTGTGTCTGTGATCTACTTTGACACTCCCACGTGGTATTGGGATAGTTCTGTTTCACATTTGGAAACTTCTGGATGCGATGTTAAACCGGGTGGGTATAACTGATAGCCCTGCGCACTTTGCAGAAAGGCGAGGGGACAATTCCCTTCTAAGATTGCGACTGCTATAAAGTGCTCTGTGGGGCTTCCATCAAGGCAAGTCTTCAGCAGTTTGCAGTCCTTCCAATGGACTGCTTGGTTTAATTGCAGTCTGCTGCTCACTCTGCACAGCCTGTCACATTTCTTTCTTTGAATTCCCTTTTCAAAAAAAAATGCTGGATTCTGTATCAACAATGGAATGCAGCAGCAAATACTCCAATCAAAGGATTGTTTTTTTGTTCCGAACCTTCTTGAAGTTCTTTTTGTGATTTTTCTCACATCCCTGCTGCCTTGTTTTTGCTCAGCAGCAAAAAAAAACAATCGAGTACTATTTTGCTCCTCAGAATCCTGAAGACCGCAATCAGGGCAACTCATGACCTTACATTGACAGAACTTTCTGTGGATAACAGTGTTCCTTCCAGCAAAGCCCCTCCAGTTTCAGAAATATCATGTAGTTTCATCAGGCTGCCAAGATTTCCGTGACTAAAAGGTCATGATGATTATGTATCTAAAATGTGTTTATTTCACATTCACAATGGAAAAAAAAACAGGGTCATAAAATGGCCATTGTGAAGACAATATGTTACCACAGCTGCTTTTGTCCATCAAAGAGACTGAACAGCAAGGAACATCTCATTTTCTACATCAATGAGGAAGTACGGTTGGAGATGGTGGCTTAAAAGTTTGGACCAGAGTGGCTCAGTTGGCAAATGGATTGTCCATTATGGATCTGGGCTCTAGATAATCACAAAGCTCCACTTCTCTCTCAATTTGTACCAAGTTAGCTTGTGACTTCATTGTGGTGCTGGAGTGGGTTCTCCACCGCTCTGATAGGAATGGATGAGCTTGCTGATATACTTTCCCCCAGTCACTGTCCTCAGACTAACGTTGGGAGATACAAGGTGTTGGTGTGTATTGAAATTGGGACTAACCTATATAATAATGCAACTCCGAGTCCCATAGCCTGCCAGAACTAATCTTTGAGGCTTATATACGAATAATTGTGCAGCTGGTTTGCAGAGGGCTAATGTCATTGTTTGCGGAGCTGTCAATGAACATAGATATTCAAGAGAATGTGAAAGAATCTTATTGGTGCATTAAGGCAGCTTGTGGGCTATATCTCCCCTCAAATATCCCAGTTCTTTGTGTCCAGTCACCTGTGCATTTCCCATCCTTTTTGATCCCAGTCAGGTCTTTCTGCAGCTTTGGTTCTTTCTGTAGACATCTTTTGTAAACTCTTCTGCCTCTGCATCCCTCACCCTCTCTATAAAACTCCTCTAAACCCACCTCCTCAACTTATTCTTCCTCCTAGTGGTTCCCCTTCCCTTGGAAGGAGCTTACGATGTTCCTTATTTCTGCTAAGTTTGTAGTTTAATTCCAATTTCTTTCAGTGGTCATCTGCTGGCCTGTTGACCACCAGTTTGTAAGGCATGAAAGTGTGGTCATTTGTAGCATTTATCGCTACGGGATCCAAAGTGTAACTCAACAGCATTCACAGTGGATAATTGAATGTTAAAGGAGTGGGAAGTTTATCTGGGCAGAGTCTGGAAGCAGAGTTAGCAGCAGTTTACCAGCACCTTGGTATTTGTGCAGTTGTTCTTTTTAATACTGTGGGGTTTATGATGTCCCTCATGGTCACTCTGTTTTTTCTGACTGAGTTGGAAAATGGCAGTGTTAAGAACCATGGCGATGTTACGCTCAACAACGAGACTCCTGTTGCTTTGCATCCTTACACCACTTACAATGAATATCTCTCTCTATTTGCAAAAAGGAACTGAATGCTCATGTGTGCTTTTGTGTTGTAGGTGGGTAAAGTTTGTGACCAGCCCCAAGAGCGAGCAATAGCTACATCACAGGAAAATACAGCGCAGATCCTGGTCATGCCCAGCTTCCAACCCCAGGCTGTGACCCCATTCGGCACCCTGGCCCAGAGAAGAAGGTAAGGGCACTCTACTGCCGGTGGAGTCTTAACAAAGCAGTGTACTTTCCCGTTCCTTGACATCCCTTGAATGCCATGATGTAGAGGTGCCCATGTTGGATTGGAGTGGATAAAGTCAGAAGTATACAATACCAGGTTATAGTTCGACAGGTTTGTTTGAAATTGCAAGCTTTTGGAACGGGGAAGTGGTTGTGCATCTCTTGGTGGACTAGGCTAGTTAGATCCCAAATATTGCTCAGCCTGTTGGCACGGCTGCAGAAGTGCTTATGTATCATTCTCACTTGTCCTTCTCTTTGGGGGATGCGTCAGGTGGTACCTCACATAGTAAGACTATGAGATCCACAGTTTCAGCCAAATGCCCATGTGTGCCACAGTGCAATGGTACAAAGGTGCTCTGTGCCACCTTGGAAAGTGCCAAAACAGGGAAAGCTGCCCTGTAAGCAATTATGCTAGAACTCAATGCAACACTCATAAAGCTACTATGTGCGGTTCTGGTCACAACAAGAAAAATCTATTTGCACTGGTAAGGATGCAAGTGAGACTTATGAGGATGTCACTTGGACTGGAGAATTGTGAAAATAAGGAAGATTGAATAGGCTTGGCTGTTTGCCTTGGGATAAGAAATATATTATTTCAGATATATAAGATGGAAGCCTCCAAGATAAATAGGGACCAACTGATTAAAGCAACTGATAGAAGGGAGATGAGACAGTTTTTCACCCAGAGAATGGTCAAGGCAGAAACTCTCACCATATAGAACTAGAACCTGGATGTTGGCTGAAAATCAGTGACTTGTAGGGCAGTGTGTCTAGTGCAGGAAGGTGGGAATAAGCTTGATTGCTCTTCTGTGTTGTAAATCCTGCATGGTTCCTATATTGGAAACCATGATGAGTTGAGGGCTTGCATTAAAAAAATCCCAGGGTTGGCCCCTTGTTTTGAGGTTGTACATTTTTGATGATACTCGGTGGGATTCTAACAGGAGAGGTCCGATTGTCCCAGTGTCTTTGAGTTGGGAGGGAAAACAATGGACAGTTCTTGCTCTTAATCATTAATCTCGAACTTGACAGTGATCTGTCATCCATGATCTTATGTAGCTGCTTGTTCAAGGTTGTTGTGTGGACACTAAATCCGATTCAGTTCTGATATCCCCCATGACCAAGGAGGCTGCCACTATTCAAGGTCAAAGTTCATAGATTAGCTATTCACTTGCACATGTGGAAATCGATAACAGCAAGTACCATCTTCATCAGGACGCAAGAAAACTGCCAAGAGCTCTCCCGATTTTTATGTCATAACAGTGGGATATTCCACCAACCCTCATGTGCCCATTTCAAAGTGCCCCATACAGTATATGTTCTCTGAAGAACTCGGACTGTTGTCAAGTGGGTGCCTTCTTCTTCCTGGGTCCCACTCTTTTGTACCTTTCAGACATTGTTCCTCTCTACTGTAAATCCACTCTTATTGACCCCTCCCTCAAAACATCCAACCCTTGACTCTACTATTCCTGCAATTAATGGTCCCACCTCCAACTTCGCTTTCTTTGCTAAATTCCTTGCCATGCCTCTCCATAGTCTTCCTGCATTCACCTGATTTGCCTTGTTATCTGAACAGCCATAACCAGAGGTTAAATGGTAATGCCTTCACTTCCTGCTCCAGCACCATTACCTCTGGTGTCCCACAAGGATCATTCCTTGACCCTCACTTATTTCTAATCTACATACTTTACCTGGCGACATCACGCAAAGGTAAAGCATTAGTTTTCACATGCACATTAATAGTGCTGCACCCTGCCTCACCACCAGCTCGTCTGACTCCAATGCTGTTGCCCAGTTTTCATTTAAAAAATGCGAAGACGTGAAGCCATTGCTTCTGATCATTGCCCTAAAATGCTGAGGCCCTAAGATATGAACACACTTTCAACATTTCTTGGCCTCACTGCATCAGTTTTGTCCATTGAGGCACTTCTTTTTGACCTGGCTGTGGACCTATATATTCTCAGTGTTACGCTTTGACATTGATCCCGTCAAGGGCCTTGAGTTGGAGAAAGTGAGGACTGCAGATGCTTCAACACTCCCTCCCACTCTGCCGAGGACATGCAAGTCCTTGGCCTCCTCCAACGCCAACTCTAGCCACCTGACGCCTGGAGGAAGAACACCTCATCTTCTGCCTTGGGGCCCTCCAACCACATGGGACCAACATTGGTTTCAACAGTTTCCTCATTTCCCCTCACCCCACTTTGTCACAGATGCAATCCTCCAACTCGGCATCACCCTCTTGAACTGTCCCACCTGTCCATCTTCCTTCCCACTTCCCCACTCCACCCTCCTCTCCAACCTATAACCATTACCCTCCCACCTTCATCTATCTATCACATTCCCAGCTACCTTTCCCCAGCCCCAACCTCTCCCATTTATCTCGCAGCCCCCTTGGGCAGCCATACCACCCACCCCCTCCCCCCGCCCCAATTCCTGATGAAGAGCTTATGCTTGAAACGTTGACTTTCCTGCTCCTTGGATGCTGCCTGACCTGCTGTGCCTTTCGAGCACCACGCATTTTGACAAGGGACTTGAGTTGTTTTGTTGCATTAAGGTTGTTATAGTCATTCCTCCGTAACCACCAATTCACGAATCGCGATTTTGCCGATGAGTAACCAATCAATCAGAATCTGCGAGCAAAACTCACCTAACCACAACATCATTCACCATATGTGGCAATCTCGCTATCTTGACCTGTTCCTTTACTCAGCTCTTCCCCTTCAACCCTCCAAGAGCAAGGGCATAGGTGCTCAGGAGGATGAACAAGTTGAGGCTGGCCACTAGATGGAGGTAGAGGAGGATGGCTAATCATTTGGGGAATTGTGGCTGGGAGGAAATCACATCTGCACTGTCCTCCTCCTCCCCCCAATCCAGTTGTAACCATCTATCACCTCCTTCAACAACACCTGGTCCTGGTTCATAGAACTTCTTGCCTTTACTGCTAAGTTACTGTGCAATTGTTTTATTGTATTGGTATTAACTTTTACTTCAGATGTTTTTGTGTTTATTGATGTGGGCAGAATGGTAGACATAATTTACTTGGACTTGAATAAAGCCTTTGATAAGGTTCCACACAGTAGACTAATTGGTAAAGTTAAATCACACGTGATTCAGGGAGAGCTTGCCAATAATCTAAAAGTAATAGCAAAATGTCATAAATTTGGGGTCAGAGAATTGGACACGATTTTTACCATAACTTATTATATTTGCGCTTGCAAATTCATCACTTGTGGGCTTTTACAGGAATGGAACCCTTGCAGATACAGAGGGATGACTGTATGTGGTATATCTTGTTGTAAGACTGGCATACTGGGACAGCATACAAGTATATGTGAAATCAGGTACCAGTCAGTCAGTCTGCTGTCTTTCATGGTTGATGGGAGAATATTCTCCACAGCAATTTCCCAATTTCCCTGGGGACTGTAAAGCTGAAAGCCTGACTTAGGTGGTGGTTATGTTGTTGGAAGTGAAACTTGAAAGGGCTCAGAAAAGATTTGCAAGCATGTTGCCAGGGTTGGAGGACATGAGCTATAGGGAGAGGCTGAATAGGCTGGAGCTGTTTTCCTTGGAGCGTTGGAGGCTGAGGTTTATAAATTCATGAGGGGCATGGATAGGATAGATAGACAAAGTCTTTCCCTGGGGTGGAGGAGTCCAGAACTAGAGGGCATAGATTTAGGGTGAGAGGGGAAAGATATAAAAGAGACCTAAGGGGCTACTTTTTTATGCAGAGTGATACGTTATGGAATGAACTGCCAAAGGAAGTAGTGGAGGCTGGTACAATTGCAACATTTAAAAGACACCTGGATGGGTTCGGAGGATTATGGGCTGGGTGCTGGCACGTGGGACGTGATTTGGGTTGCGATATCTGGTCGGCATGGACGAGTTGGACCGAATGGTCTGTTTTTGTGCTGTACATCACTATGACTCTGATCCTGAAAGATTGGATTTGCCTGCGTTTGGCAAGGCAAGGAATGATTAGGGATAGTCAGCATAGTTTTGTGCGAGTGAAATTGTGTCTCTCAAGCATGATTGAGCTTTTTGAGTAAGTAACTAAGAAGGTTGACGATGGCAGAGTGGTAAACTTTATTTACTTGGACTTTAGTAAAGCCTTTGACAAGGTTCCACACGGTAGACTAATCAGTAAAGTTAAATCACATGGGATTTGGGTAGAGCTTGCCAATTTGATACAACATTGGTTTGATGGCAAGATACAGAGGGTGGTGGAGGAGGGTTGTTTTTTGGACTGGAGGCCAATGACCAGTGGTGTTCCATAGGGATTGGTGCGAGGTCACCTTTTGTTTGTCATACATAAAATGATTTAGGTGAGAATGTAGAAAGCTGTATGATGCAATGACTCTGGGAGAATTCTGAGCTCATCTTCAAATTGTGCCAGGTGACCTTTAACAATGAAGAGCCAGCTCAGGAAAAACAGAATGGCTTCCTGCTGTGATATGTTATGCTGTGATTTTATGCGTAGCTTGGAATGTTGATTATGCTTTCATGCTTTATTGTCTTAAAATGAGAGCTAGTACAATCAGCTTTCCTGTAAACCGAAGGTTTTCCAGCTGTTTTGGTGGAATGTTTGTGTGTTGTGGTGAATGAATGATGTTTTTATATCCTATCCTATTAAAACATGAATCCTCCATCACCACTGTTGCAGCTCAGCCTGCAATAAGCAGTTCAGCAGTTTTTTAATCACGGTGTTAACATAAGAACCAGGAGTAGGCCGTCTGGCCCTTTGAGCCTGCTCCACCACTCAATAAGATCACGGCTGATCTTTTTTGTGGCCTAAGCCCCACTTACCCGCCCTCTCACCATAACTCTTAATTCCTTTACTGTTCAAAAAATTGTCTATCTCAGTTTTGAAAGCATTCAATGAGGAAGCCCCAGCTACTTCACTGGGCAGGGAATTCCACAGATTCACAACCCTCTGGGTGAAGAAGTTCCTTCTCAATTCAGTCCTAAATCTACTCCCTCTAATTTTGAGGTTATGCCCTCTTGTCCAAGATTCATGCATGATTGGAAACCTCCTCTCTACTTCTATCTTACCTGTTCCCTTTATAATTTTGTTTCTACAAGATCCCTCCACATTCTTCTAAATTCCAATGAATATAGTCCCAATCTACTCAGTCTCTCCTCATAAACCAACCCCCTTCAACTCCAGAATCAACCCAGTAAACTTCCTCTGCACCATGTCTAGTGTCAGTACATCTTTTCTCAAGTAAGGAGACCAAAACTCCAGGTATGGCCTCACTAGTACCCTATACAGCGGCAACATAGCCTCCCCATTTTTAAATTCAATCTGTTTAACAATGAAGGACAAAATTCCATTTGCCTTTCCTAATTACCTGTTGTACCTGCAGACCAACACTCTGTGATTCATGCACAAGGACACCCAGGGCCCACTGCAGAGTAGCATGCTGCAACTTTTTACCATTCAAGTAATAGTCCTTTTTACTGTTATTTCTACCAAATTGGATGTCTTCACATTTATTAACATTGTACTCCATCTGCCAGACCTTTGCCCACTCACTTAAACTATCTATGTCCCTTTGCAAAGTTTCAGAGTCCACTGCACACTTTGTTCTCCCACTCATCTTTGTGCCATCCGAAAACTTTGACACATATGTAAATTATGAACTACTACAGTCCCAACACTGATCCCTGAGGCACACCTCTAGTCACTGATCACCAGAAAAATACTCATTTATTCCCACTCTTTGCTTCCTGTTAGTTAACCAATCCTCTATCCATGCTAATACATTACCCTAACACCATGCATCTTTATCTTATGCATCAGCCTTTTGTGTATCACCAATTCGAAAGTCTTTTGGAAATCTAGGTGCACCTCACCTACCGGGTCCCTGTTGTCCACCTTGCTTGTAATGTCTCCATAGAATTCCAAAAGGTTAGTTAAGCATGACCTGTCCTTCATGAACTCGTGCTACATCTGCTCAATGGGGCAATTTCTATCTAGATGCCCAGCCATTTCTTCCTTGATAATTGATTCAAGCATTTTCCCCTGTACAGAAGTTAAGCTAACTGGTCTATACTTCGCCATCTTTTGTCTACCTCCCTTTTAAACAATGGTGGCACATTTGCTATTTTCCAATCTGCTGGAACTGCCCCAGAGTCCAACAAAGTTTGGAAAATTACCACAGGTGCATTTGCTATTTTCCCTGCTATCTCTTTTAGTACCCTGGGGAGCATTCCATCAGGGTTGGGAGACTTGTCTACCTTTAGCTCCATTAGCTTGCCTGACACTGTGTCTTCTGTGATAATGGTTGTTTCCAGGTCATCACCTACCTTCATCTACTTCTTAATTACTGGTATGTTATTAGTGTCCTCCACTATGAAGACTGACGCAAAATACCTGTTCGATGCCTCGGCCATTTCCTCATATCCCATGACTAA
Organism: Chiloscyllium punctatum; assembly: GCF_047496795.1. NCBI lineage: Eukaryota > Metazoa > Chordata > Chondrichthyes > Orectolobiformes > Hemiscylliidae > Chiloscyllium > Chiloscyllium punctatum. Next base: position 79,237,400 of record NC_092744.1, read on the forward strand.
GTGTCCCTTCTCATCATCTAAAGGATCAACGTTTACCTTAGCCACTCTTTTTTGTTTTGTATTTTTATAGAAACTTGTGCTGTCTGTCTTTTTATTCTGAGCTGTTGTACTCTCAAAATCTATTTTACTTTTCTTTATAGCTTTATTTGTTGTTTCTTGTTGATCTTTAAAGTTTTCCCAATCTTCTAGTCTCTTGCTGGTCTTTGTCACTTTACATGCCTCATTTCCTTAGACACCCAAGGCAGATAACCCTTTTTCTCACAGGCCTTCCTTTTCACTGGCATGTACTTCTGCTGAGCACTTTGAAAAATTGCTTTGAAAGTCCTCCACTGCATGTCAACTGTCCCACCACAAAGTCTTTGTCTGCAGCCTACTTTAGCCAATACCTCTCTCATCCTATTGTAGTCTCCTTTGTTTAAGCAGAGGACCCTGGTATTGGATTTTGTCCTCGCGCTTTCAGTCTGTATTCTAAATTCAACCATACCGTGATCACTCCTTCCAAGAGGATCCCGAACTAAGAGGTCATAGGAAATAAGGAGGAGCTACAGAGAGCAATCTTGATTTCAATGCGCAGACATCTTAGGCAATAAAGCTGGGTGTGTAAGATGATGCATCAACAATTTGGCAATAGCACGAGAAGCTACTAAGACCACTGCTGCTGGTATTGTCACTGCAATCTGCATTTCACTGCAGCAATCTCCATGACTCCTGCTACCTCTAGACCCCCAACCCACCCCGATAAAGGCAAGGGCAGGTTGGAATACCATTTGCAGGTTCTCCTCCAAGCCACATTGCCTTATTTTAATGGTGAATCGAACTCTGTGGAGTTGTCACCATGCCTTAGGTTTACCCTTCCAGAAAAAGATGGATCCAGCACCTTGTTCTTTGAGCTGAGCTCCTGCCAGTTGAGTTCCATTCAGGGCAGTGATGCCAATGTTGTGGAGCAAGAGGTCCCACCTGAGAATGACAATGTGACGTTCCAGTCTGTCCCTGCTGCAGTTGTCTATTTGTGTGTTGACATTCCAGGTGCCAAACCTCATTTTCAGGGTGGAGGCTTTCATTCCTCCTTTTCCTCATCTGTCAGCTTTACTCTGGATATCGATTACCCAAGCCAGTCCCAAAAAGAGGATATACCCAATTGCTCTTTACTCAAACGAGGTATTGAACAAAGTACTGCAAACAAGAGGTAAAATGTCACCAACTTACACAGACATGGTTACAGTTCCAAGTGATTTGGTTTATGTCGACATGTCACACTGAAATAAGTGATTGGCTTGCTCTGTTCCACCCTCTGGTCTCTTATCAGACAACTCCTGTTCCCGAACTAGTTAACTGCAGCTGCTCAAACGGATGTGATCAAACCTTGACTGTGTCCAGTCTTCAGGATTCCTGAAGATGGGCTGATGCCCGAAACGTCGATTCTCCTGTTCCTTGGATGCTGCCTGACCTGCTGCGCTTTTCCAGCAACACATTTTCAGCTGTGTCCAGTCTTAAGTGATCAGCTTGATCACCGGCAAACTTCATAAATGTGTAACACCTTCCATAGTTGGTTCACATTTCACTCATAATGTTTGTTTTCTCTGGAAAAAAGACTTATCTCTCGGTTTTAATGGACACGGACAGCTTGTCCAGGCTGCTGCCATGAACTATTTCCTTGCAGTTTTTGTGTTGTCTGGTTGACTGTGTGATGTTTACACAGCACAATATGCTCCCTGTGTGATCAACCATGTTTTGTGCTGTCGTGCACTGTATCTGCTTCAAATCAGAACTTCAGCCAGACATATAGTGTCACCAATTCAGTACACCACCTACTGAGCTATAAACACTTACATCCCTTCAGAAAACACCTAGAGGTGACCCAGTACTTTTTAAATGATTAGGTTAATGTTTAATACCTCACCATCTTTTCAATAGAGCAGGCTTCATATATTTTGTTATCATTTTTTAGCTAACCTAGGAAATTTACAGTTATTGCTTACAAGAGACTGGAAGGCGCCCATGTGAGATCTTTAATGTAGTGTGATCACATGATCCAGACAAAGCTTTGTCTTGCGGCAGGGTGATCTGACACAATTGGAAACCATATACACATTGGTGTTGCCCCTACCCCATCCCAGTTAAGGAGCCTGCAGTCTTGCTTGTTTGTGGGTCAGCATCAGTGTGGAGTAGGTGATCCATCTCAATCAGTCCCTAGAAGATCAGCAAAGTCTCATAGCGTCAGGCTGATGACCAGGTGCAGATCCTTCCCCCCCTCTACAGCGCCACTTGTAATTCCTGATGTTATGTTTCACACTGGGATTCTCTGGGAGTACTTCAGATCAAGAGCAGTGAGGAGAGTTGAACCTGGTCTGTTACAGCAATGGGGAAGAAGGGAGACCAGCTTTCAAGTCAGGAGCAGTGAGAGGACAGTCTGAAACAACACACCAGCCTGACTCAGAAAGATATCAACATTGCTTCAGTGCTGCTAGGGGTCAAAAACCTGGAACTCCGTTATAGCATTGTGTTTCTATCTATAGCACATAGGGAGCAGCAGTTCAAGAAGACAGCTCCCCCTCATCCTCTCGGGGGCACGTGAGGATGAGCATCAAACACTGGCCCAACCAATGATGCCTACGACCATAAATTCAGAGATATATACAGTGCAGCAAAAGCCCTTCAGCCCATCAAATCTGTCCCAACATAACAACTACAAAACATGTGTTAATCCTAATTTCCTGCACTCGTCCTATATCCTTGAATGTCATGATATTTGAAGTACCCGTCCAAATATTTTTTAGAGTTTGTAAGGTTTTCACCCTCTTCTACCTTCCCAGGCAGTGTATTCCATATTCCCACCATCCACTGAGAGTAAATATTTTGTCCCAAATCCCTTCTGAATCTCCTGCCCCTTAATCTAAAACTATGCTTTCTCGTGCTTGGCTCCTCAACCAAGGGGAACAGCTGCTGCTTTTCTCCCTGTCCATATCCCTCGTAACCTTATACACCTCAATCATGTCCCCCTCCCCTCAGTCTTCTCTGGTCTGAAGAAAACAGTCCAAGCCTACCTAGTCTCACCTTGTAGCTCAATTTCTCCAACTCAGTCAACAACCTGGGGACCTCCTCTGTCACCCTTCTAGTGCTATCACATTGTTACTGTAGTGAGGCGACCAGAACTGCACACAGCACTCCAGTGTCCTGTGAACACAGAGAGAAAATTTAATTTTGCTAGCTGGGGAGGGAAGCAATTTACCATGAGTATAAGTGGTGAGAATCAAACTTTTCTTTCTTAGCCCTCTTTGTCTGTCAGGGTTTGTCACTGGCTTCACAGCAGTTCAAGCTCCACTCATTTATAAGAGCAGGCAAGCTCTGTGACCCTTTGTAAAGCAAGACTGAGCTGCTCAAGGACCCATTGTCTTCATTGAAGTGTAGTCACCGTTAGAATGTAGGTGAAAGGCATAGCCAGTTATCGTGCAGAAAGCTCCCAATAACGACGAGGAGGTACTGACGAGTGAGCATGTTTTCTGTTGGTGTTGATTGTGGGATAAATGCTGAGCAGAAGACCATGGAGAAAGGTCATCTTCTGCAGAAAGTGCTGGGGGGGAGATTGTTTACATCCACTCAAGAGGGCAGACATTAGAGCTGTCTCAGTACGGCACTGAGCTGTCTGTCCAGATTAGGTGGTTGTGTCTGGAACTGCTGACTCAGTGATGAACATGTTACACCACTGAGAGAGAGGCACTGCGTATGAAGCACTGCACAACATCCCTCCATTTTAACTCAGACAGGAACATGCCCATCTTAAAATAGAGGAGAAAAAGTCCTGTCAATATGTTATACTCCTACCCGCACCAGCCGCTATTATAGTCAGGCGTAGAGTTGTCTATAGACATGCCTGGTGGGGAATGCTCTTGGCTGGCAGTGTGCACGTAGAAAATTACTCCCATAAATTTTGCAATTGGCCTCCAATTTAGCCTAATGGAGTGGATAATTATGCTTCTTTGTAATCCTGTAGCCTGATTATGTCATTTCTAAAGTGCTGCGACACAGCTAAGTAAATAAGTGATAATTTACAGCTCTCCATTCACTCTCTGTTTTCCAACCCCCTGGAGTTAACTCCTTCAACATTGCCTTTTGTTTTATTTCCTGTCCTTCGACCTTTCTCTATTTCTGGCCTTTTGAACATCCCCGAGTTGAATTGATCTATCACTGGTGGCTGTGCTTTCAGTTGCTAAATCTCTTAAAACCTGATGTTCTCTCCTCAGGGCTCTTAGCCTTTCTTTCTCTTTCTGCCTTTAAAATCAATCTGTTTGACTAAGCTTATTTGTCATCTCTCCTACTATCTCCTTATGAGACCATTTATTTGACATCCCATTGCTGGGTGAGCAGAAAGTTACACCCAATAAATATTGAGAAGACTGAAGCCTTTGTCTTCAGTTACAGCTCCAAACATTGTCTCCCTTTACCATGCGAGAATTAGAGATTAAGCCCATCTGTTTGTGAGCTTGATATCACATTTGAATCTGAATTGAGCTACGACCCTCATACTTGTGCCAACACAAAACCAACCTGTTGACACTCATGGAGTCGTAGTCATTGAGTCATACAGCACAGAAACAGACCCTTCAGTCCAACCTGTCCATGTCAAACATAACCCCAACTAAACTAGTCCCACCTGCCTGTTTCGAGCCCATATCCCTCCAAACCTTTCCTATTCCCGTACATACCTAAGTGTCTTTTAAACACTGTAACTGTGGCCACATCCATGACTTTGTCGTGAAATTCATTCCGCATGCAAACCACACTCTGTATAAAAAAAAAGTCCCTCTCATTTTCCTTTTTACACCCATCTCCTCTCACTGTAAAAATGTTCCCCCTAGTCTTGAAATTCCCCACCCTCAGGAAAAGGCACCGACCATTAACCCTATCATTGCCCCTCCTGATCTTGTAAACCTCTGTAAGGTCAGCCTCCCATGCTCCAGTGAAAAATGTTCCAGACTATGCAGCCATAGTTTATAATTCAAACCTTCCATACCTGGCAACATCCTGGTAAATATCTCCTGAACCCTGTGTAACATTGCTGCAACATGCCCTCTTTCAGCTGCTGAAAACCTGATTTATGTCTTTGTTACCTCTATATGTGATTATTCTCCTCAGTTCAAACCCTCCAATAAACATGAATCAGCCACAGCTGTCTACCTATGTCTTAACTTGCACTCAGTCCTGATTCTGTACCATCCTGTGCTCGCTAATCTAGTTTGGCCCCTGGTCAAGAATTGCCATGATTTTAAATCATGTCACTTCTTGAGCTCATCCCACCCAATCTGAACTCTCTTCCAAACCTTCAAACCTCTGCAATGCCTGCGATCATTTAATACAAGATTCTTGTGCATTTTTATGTCTCCACTTTGGTGGCCAAGTAGTCAGTAGTTCAGGCCTTGAGCTCTAATGTTGATGAAACTTTCTGATTCTCTACCTCTTTCCTTCTTTAAGCAGCTCCTTAAACACTCCTTAAAATCTATCAACTTCACCAAGGCTTTTGGTCATCAGACCTATGTGGTTAGCAGTATGTTTTATTCTAAAACACTCCTGCGACACACTTTATGATGTTTTTTTGAATTATGGCAGTTGTATTACTACAAGTTGTCGTTGTTATGTAGCCCGGTGTTAGGTTTTGTTTGAGGACCCTCTTGGATAGTTCCTTGACACTTCACAAAAAAATCACAGAAATACAGATTGCTAATGTTGCATTATATACTGCTATAGATGGCGAGGATTTAATTCTCTGAATGTAGTGAATCTGGAATTCTTGATCAGAGAGGGCTGCAGAGGCTGGGTCAGTAAGTGTATTCAAGGCTCAGACGGACGTGTAATCAGTAAAAGTGATGGTTATGGGGGGAAAGGAGGAGAGTGCAGTTGATGGTTGTCAGATCACCCCCAAAATGAACCCTGTGTGGCTGCAAGCCAGCGACTCCAGGAGCTCAGTCTCGTCTCTGTGTTGGTGATCTGTCCCGCTAATGTCCCATTACTATGTTTAATCATAGGGATGAGGCAGTAAGTGATTCTCTATGTCCTGGTCTTCACATATGGGGGGGGGAATGGCACCTTTTATGTTTCATTCTGATTTTGCTCCCACTGTAAGCATGCGCACGATGTTTTATTTTTCCATATGGTTTCATCGTTTTCACTTGTTTTTTTCTCTCTCTCTTTTTCATGGTATGCTCCTTCCTCCCTTCCCTCCCTCTCTCCTTCACTCCCGCTCTCTCTCTCTCTCTCTCACACTCCCTTGCTCCATTCACCTTGTCCCGAAACACTCTGCTACCCTGTCTGACTGACGCTTCCTGCCTGCGATTCTGTCCAGCTCCCTGCCTCTGAAAGAAGTAAAGACTGATAGGCCTAGGACAATGAAAAAGAACTCTAGGTAAGAGAACCTGCACAGTGGGCAGATTAACTGTCCCTCAGCAACATAAGCTTTTTGTTATAAAACAAACAACAAACGCTGTGGGTGAACGCTCTTTCAGGTGTAGTAGACAACGCAATGTCCATTCCTTCCATTTTATCCCAACAGTGTGTCACATCTAAAAAGCTCCCCTTTCCGTTTCCATTTCTTCGTGGCCACCCAATCTATGGAGAATTTGAAACTCGTTTGCCATACACCACCAACCTGCCCTTAGGCTGCCCAAGCAGAAATCATACAGCGTTTATAGACAAACAGATAAAGGTGGCGCTGACCTCATCAGGATTCAGACCTGAATCATGGCCTAAGACAATATGGAAGGGATTCATTTAGCCCAGTTTATTGTGCTGCTTCTTGGGAAGAGCTTTCAAGTAATCCCATTCCCTGCTGAAGAGCAGTTGCATCTTGCTATTGCTCTACTTTGTTTGTCCGGTCACTCTTTCTTCAATTTAATCTTGAGCATTCCTTTTGTATCTATTTCTTCCATCATTTCAAATAGTGTATTTGTGATTGCTGTGGACACAAATAAAGGTTTCCTCACATTCCCTCTTTGTTAATGCCCTGAAATCCAGGTCTTCTCGTTATTGCCCTGTCTAAACGGTGGCACTGGGTGGTATGGTGGCTCAGTGGTTAGCACTGCTGCCTCACCGCGCCAGGGACCCAGGTTCAGTTCCCACTCTGGGTGACTGTGTGGAGTTTGCACATTCTCCCCGCGTCTGTGTGGATTTCCTTCGGGTGCTCTGGTTTCTTCCCACAATCCAAAGATGTTCAGGTCAGGTAAATTGGCCATGCTAAATTGCCCATAGTGTTAGGTGTATTGGTAAGTGGTAAATATATGGTCAGGGAATGGGTCTGGATGGGTTACTCTTCGGAGGGTCGGTGTGGATTTGTTGGGCCAAATGGCATGCAGTAGGGAATCTAATCCAATCTAAACTGAGAAGCAGTTCCTCCCTGTTTCCTCTATCAAAGCCATGTTGAATTTAGAACCTCTTCAAACCATCTGCTAACATTCTCTGCCCCAAGAACCCCAGCATCTTCACTCTCTTTTAGATTAGATTAGATTACTTACAGTGTGGAAACAGGCCCTTCGGGCATGGCCAATTCACCTGACCTGCACACCTTTGGACTGTGGGAAGAAACCGGAGCACCCGGAGGAAACCCACGCAGACACGGGGAGAACGTGCAAACTCCACACAGTCAGTCGCCTGAGGCGGGAATTGAACCCGGGTCTCTGGCGCTGTGAGGCAGCAGTGCTAACCACTGTGCCACCGTGCCACTCTTTTGTATGTCATGTACAATTTGCCACTTAATCTTCTTGGTGATGATGTGTTTAAATTCCTTCTGATGCACGAAGATAATCAGACAAATCATCATAAAATTCATGCATCATCACGAGCCTCTCAGTTATACAGAGTACCCCCCTCGTCAGCACATATGCTTTCCATTCAGGCCTAGAAAGCACAACATTTGTACATTTCTCTTCAGGCATTAACTCCATTCTTAGCGTTTCCCATAAACAGCAATAAATTTATAAATTATAGCTGTAACTTTTTTTTTACATATTCCTAATTGTTTGTGTTTGAAGGAGGTGGTTAGCTGCATTCATGAACTGAACCAATTACAGAAAATACTCTAAGTGCTGTCTTGAGACTGTATCAAAACAAACTTGATTTGGGAGTATTTATTATTTCTTTCTTATAGTACAATATAAAAATACATATATAGAGAAAAATAAACATATATAGAGTACCTACAACATTTCAAAAGTCATGAAAACTCACATAAAATCTTCAGGTTAGAATGAATTGTCAGTGGCCCTTGAGTCCATAATCTTCTGTTGAAGGCAACCACGTTAACATCGAGCGAACGCTGACGAAAAAGCACAGTATGACTCCAAAAGAAGTCCCTTCAAATGTATTTCTTACATAGTTCCCATAATTTGCAAAACTTTATAATGAAACAGTCTTTTGTAGTCGTCTTCATGAATTGTTACGGGAAAATGATAGTATTCCTGTGTTAACTGCGTTGATGGGATGTACTGTAGATGGTCCCTTAATCAAGGACTGTCAATCACCCCAGATCAAGACCACATTTGGACAAAGTATGCATAGAATGAGCTTATAAGAAGATGCACCTACCTTGTCAACATATTTATCACTACATAGACCATGTGTAATCTGATTATCAAATTCCAAGAGCTCTGCTGGTTTATAAATCAAACAATCTCATCTAGTCATTGACCTTCATGTTGTACAAAGAAAACCACCTTCCAACTCTATGGTATTCTGGGAGTACCTTCTCCAATGTGGCACCAGACTGTAGTGTTTCAAAAAGACATAACCTTCTCAAGGATGACTGGAACTGGAAATAAAGAACAGTCTGGCTGAAGTCCCTCATTTTCCAAAAAATTGCAAAGCCTTCCTGAAAAAAGGTGCGAAGAAAAATCTGGAGCTGTTTTAAGACTATCAAATACTTTGGTTTTATAATCTGAGACTCATTTCTTGCTTCTTCATGTAGAACTTAGATCTTTTAATTCTGAGTACAAAGTCACATTATGTTTTTGAAAGGAACTTAAATAGGTGTATAAATGGAAGGTAACTGCCATGCAGTGATGTCTTAATGGAAGGTGTGAAGTGATGTAATTCTATTCTACTATATTTGCAGGGTTGTTCATTTGCTTTACAATGGATACACTTTTCTCATGTTTTATTTGTACTGGCCTTGATTACATTGAAGGATTGACCTGTATTTACTTCAACAGGGACTTCATGAACTACATCCGGCGGCACAGGACCTTCTATGCTTCCATGGCAGAGCAGATCTGTGAAGATGATCTCCGACCTCATGATAGCTCAACCTGCTGGAACGGAGTAAATGTTGTGGAAAGGTAAGTGGTTGGCTGCAAAATTGCAATGTGAAAGAGCAATAGATGTGACATCTGTCACTTTAACCTCTGACCCACTTTGGGTAGATTGTTGATATGTTGTATTGCACAAATATTATGAACGTGCCCTCTTTACTACTTGGTGGCTTTGCCGAGATGAATTGTATTGTCGATTCATGTCCAAATTCAAGAAATGTGTTTAAATGTGACTGTTTCAGATGTAACAACACATAAATGTCGGCTATAAGTTTAGATAAAGCAACCTTCCTATCAGCTGGACTAGGTTTGCACAACCTCTTGACATATTCTGTTTTGCTCCATTGTCTACTATTTGAGTTTGGCGAAATGTGATCTAAGGATCGCTCAATAGTCCCTATTGTTGAGAGTTAGCTGCAACATATAGCTTTGCTACTGATCCATAACAAGCTAAGAATTAAGAGATATTCCAACAGTCCTGCATTGCCACTGGGGCATTGCAAGTGAAAAACCAAGGCAAAACAACCACTTCTAATTGGTTTGGCAGCATGTAAAGATAATATCAGTCACTCTTCAGCACAGGTTTGAGTAAATGTGTGATTGCAGAAAACCTTTTTAACTCTGGAACTCAGGATCTGTACCCAGCCCAGAATGCTCCTCACTTGTGGTGGAGGAAATCCAAGAAAGTGCAGGATCTGCAGATAGTCACAGTCTCCTGTCCAATCAGAGTGCTGGCACTTAGGGACTTTGTACAGCACTGTTATAGTGAGTGCAAATTGAAGGGAACACATTCTGCAGTGGAATTTTACTTTGAATTCATGGGAAAATGTCATAAGCAAACTTAAAGGCAAACGATCTGGCACATGTTTAGAAAGAAGTGGGACACTGAGAGAAAATGCATGAATTTTGGTGGCTGGCAAGTGACATTCGCAACACACAACTCTCTGTCCAACAAGAGAGCATCACCCCTTAACATTCAATTGTATTACCATTGCTTAATCTCCCACTATCTCCATCCTGGGGCATTACTGTCATCCAGAAACTGAACTGGGCTAACCATACAAATACAGTTGCTAAAAGGGCAGGTCAGAGGCTAGGAATACTGCAGCAGGTAACTCACCTCCTGACTCCCCAAAGCCTAGCCATCATCTACAAGGCACAAGTCAAGAGTGTGATGGAACACTCCCCACTTGCCTGGATGGGTGCAGCTCCCACAACATTCAAGAAGCTTGACACCATCCAGGACAAAGGAGCCCACTTGAGTGGCACCACATCCACAAACAAGTAGCCCATCCAACACCAATAGTCAATCGCAGCCGCATGTACCATCTACAAGATGCACTGCAGAAATTCACCAACGATCCTTAGACAGCACCTTCCAACCCCATGACGACCACCATCTGGAATGAATAGAGCAGTAGATACATAGGAATACCACACCCTGCAAGTTGTCCTCCAAACCATACATGATCCTGACTTGGAAGTTTATCACCATTGCTTCACTGTCGCTCGGTCAAAATCCTGGAATTCCATCCCTAATAGCTTAGTGGGTGCCCCTAAACCAAATAGATTGCCGTGGTTCTCACGACAGCACTGTCACTTTCTCTGGGACAATTCGGATGGGCAATAAATGTTAGCTCAGCCAGCGAAACCCGCACTATGTGATTGAGTTCATTAAAATATACATCCAAGCAGGAAACACTGGAGAGCTGTCCTTTACATTACTAGATTAGATTCCCTACATTGTGGAAACAGGCGCTTTGCCCAACCAGTCCACACCAATCCTCTGAAGAGTAACTCACCCAGACCCATCTCCCTCTGACTAATGCACCTAACACTGTGGGCAGTTTAGCACGGCCAATTCACCTGACCTGCACATCTTTGGACTATGGGAGGAAACCCACACAGACACTGGGAGAATGTGCAAACTCAACACAGGCAGTCGCCCAAGGTTGGAATCGAACCTAGGACCCTGGTGCTGTGAGGCAGCGGTGCTAACCACTGAGCCACTGTGCCGCCCACTAGTTATCATTCTGATCATTTATCAAGTGAGTGCAAGCTTGCGTAACCAGATGTCACATGCATTGTTACTATGTGGAAGAGACAGACACTGTTTTTATGCTATGAACCAATTTCCTTGCAGGTTTGATTTGAAGTTCTCCATGTACAAGATTATTCCACACACACAGTTTTATTCAATGCATTGTTCTGCCTATTAGAGAACTATGAGGGATGGAAAATTTCTAATTGAATACACTTCAAATGTACAGCGCAGCTATGAGCCATTTGGCCCAGTCCATGTTGGAATTCCTGCTCCACTTCCATCTTTCATGATCTAAGTCCGACAGCATAAACCTCTCTTCCCATCTGTTTCATTGGCTTATCCAGCCTTCCCTTAAATAGATCCATGCTGTTGATCACCACCACTCCCTTTGGGAAGTATTTTCACATTTCCATCACTTTCTGGTTCTAAGCATTTTTTTTTCTGAGTTCTCAATTCGATTTTTCATGACTGTCTTTTCTTGATGACTGATTTTGTTCTTCCCCTCACATGGGAAAAAAGACTCAGCATCTCCTGTACTGAAACCTTTCATAATTTTAAAGACTTCGACTGGGTCAGCCCTCAGTGTTCTCGTTTTGAGGAGAAACCCAGCCTATTTTGATTCCCTCATAGGTATAAGTTTGCCAGGTTACACTACCCCTACGTGTAATATCTCTGCCTATAATATTGTTAATATGTTGATTGAAACAGTACGTAGCACACCAAGTGTGGTCTACCAAAGGATTGGAACAATTTACCACAACTTGTCTTCAATTCTCTCTTTCTAAAAATAAATTTGAATGTTTGGTTAGTTTTATTACAACCTCCTTAACTTACATCGCTATTTTTAGTGATTGGTGTGTTTGTATATCCCCTGACCCCTTTGCTTCTCCATCCTCATATAACTTCTTCTTTTCCAATTATTAAGCACTCTCCTTATTTTTGTTATCAAATGTAATCTCTCGTTTATCTACATTAATATTAATTTGCCAGTTATTTTCTGCAAATTCATTAATGTCATCTTGTAGATCATTAGAATCTGACTTAATATGGAATATTCCACCCTTTCCATGCCAGACCAGGAGTTTAAGTGTCATCTGTGAGCTTAGAAATTCTGTTCCTGATTCTAGCATCCAAACTGTTAATGTAAATTGTGAATAAATGTTGAACAATTTGGAAACTCTTATCCTATCTTCTTCCACTCTAAATAATCTCTCTTTATCCATGCTGTCTTGAAGTGACTCCCTCGTCAGGTACCACTCCCTCCGTGACTCCCACGTCAGGTCCACACCCCCCACCAACCCAACCTCCACTCCCAGCACCTTCCCCTGCAACCGCAAGAAATGCAAAACTTGCGCCCACGCCTCCCCCCCCCCGCCCCCCTCACTTCCCTCCAAGGCCCCAAGGGATCCTTCCATATCTGCCACAACTTCACCTGCACCTCCACACACATCATTTACTGCATCCGCTGCACCCGATGTGGCCTCCTCTATATTGGGGAGACAGGCGGAACGTTTCAGAGAACACCTCTGGGATACCCGCACCAACCAACCCAACCACCTCGTAGCTCAACACTTCAACTCCCCCTCCCACTCCACCAAGGACATGCAGGTCCTTGGACTCCTCCATCGCCAGACCATAACAACACGACAGCTGGAGGAAAAGCGCCTCATCTTCCGCCTAGGAACCCTCCAACCACAAGGGATGAACTCAGATTTCTCCAGTTTCCTCATTTCCCCTCCTTCCACCTTTTCTCAGTCCCAACCCTCGAACTCAGCACCACCTTCCTAACCTGCAATCTTCTTCCTGACCTCTCCGCCCCCACCCCACTCCAGCCTATCACCCTCACCTTGACCTCCTTCCACCTATCGCATTTCCAACACCCCTCCCCCAAGTCCCCCCTCCCTACCTTTTATCTTAGCCTGCTGGACACACTTTCCTCACTCCTGAAGAAGGGCTCATGCCCGAAACGTCGATTCTCCTGCTCCTTGGATGCTGCCTGACCTGCTGCGCTTTTCCAGCAACACATTTTCAGCGCTGAAGTCAGTTCTGCCAGTCATACCTGACTCTGCGCTGTGACGCTAATCGTTAACTTATTTTGTGGTACTTAATTGAAGGGCTTTTAGAAATCTGGATAGCTTATATCCACCGAATTATAAAAACTGAAAGAACTGCAGGTGCTATAATCAGAAACAAAAGCAGAAATTGCTGGAAAAGTTCAGCAGGTCTGGCAGCATCTGTGGAGAGAAATCAGAGTTAAAGTTTTGGGTTCAGTGACCCTTCCTTACAGACCAAAAACATTTTTCTTCACAGATCCTGTCAGACCTGCTGAGCTTTTCCAGCAATTTCTGTTTTCGTATCCACTGAAATATTGCTGTTGACTTTATTATGGCTGCAGGGAATTCACTGAGGTTGATCAAATAAGACTTTCCCTTTTGATATACTATTCCATTTTGTTTTTACTTTCCACAGTTTTCTCCTTTGGTATGGATTCCATTAGTTTTTTCTACACCAAGTGTTAAGCTAACTGGTCTAGAGCTCCCTCGACATGCTACATTGCGTTTGAAGATTTTAGAGATAAAAGCACCCTGTTTGCAGGAGACAGAAAGGAAGGAAGGACGCGAGAGGCAAATATCACAGGAATGTAAATGGGATAATCCCATGTAGAGTTCAGCATTCCTACTTTGTGAAACCTCCATCTCCATGGTCATTAATTTTAACATTGGGAGAATCGGGTGTGCTTAACTCTGTCTCTGATTTTCCAACCCATGCCTCCAGCAGGGAATCTGTTCCTAAGCAAGTTGACCCTGTATCCCTTAATGATACATGGTGGCGCTATGGGTCGATATTCATGAGAGGACATTACTGCTTGCTGAGGCAGACTTGATAGAGCAAATGGCCCGTCCTTGGTTAGATAACTTTGCCACTGGTGTATCAATTTTTCTTAACATCTGGATGTCATCAGTGCTGCAGCGGTGGTAAGTCTGAGCATTGATGGTTGAGCATTCAAATCCGACTGTAGAGATTGAGCAGAAATGCCAATGCGGTACTGAGACAGTGCAGTGCTGTTGAAAATGAGATGCTAAGTCAAGTGGTCGGCCATCTTGGATGGGTCGAAAAGACACCAAGGCACTGTTTCAAGGAGCAGCAGATATTCTTTCTGGAGTGAAAGCCGAAAGTACTTCAAATACTCAGTAGTGTCTATGCAGAGAGAAACACTTAACTAATAGTTTGAGTTAAATGGGACTCTTCTCCATCTAAATTTTTCCACCACTCTCCGTTTTATTTTCAGCATTAACTGTTTTCTGTTTTTAATTCTGAATGGAGTCCTGCAAACATTTATTGCTCAAACAAACTGTTCAATATGGAATTGCTGTTTGAGGGAGCTGACTGTGAGTAAATTGGTTGCTGTGTTATATACGATCTATAAGCGACTATACTTGTAGATTTTTTTATCAGCTGTAAAGTGTGTTGGGAGGTCATGGGGGAGTGGGGATGCAAAATGTGCAATGAATCCATTCATTGTTCATTCCTCAGAGAGACAGCATATTAACCTATATTTACTTTGTGAAACAAAGTGTTTTGAAACCTCGGTGAAACATTTTCTTGGTGTTTTGCATCAATGAGAGGAATAAACAAGATCAGTCACAGTTTGCTGGCGTGATATTTACAGACTGAAATTGGGAAAGGCCCTTGGGATAACATGGACTTAAAGTCCCCTGCCTTCTTCAACTGTACTCAGTGAGAAAATTCCAACTCTGTTCAACAATTTCCCAATAATTTCCCAGCAACTTTAATCCTTTTGGTGGGAAATAATTCTATTGCTTTTTCTGCACAGCTGGAAAGCATTACATTGTACCCACAATGTTTCCTTTTGCAAATCGGTAACAGAATCAGGAGATACTCTGAACAAACAAATTCCTCTGGAAGCCTCTTCAAATCTCTGGGTTGACTCTTGCAAACTAAGGTTCTTCTTCAGATACTGGTGCCCCCAGCTTGTCTGGAGGTTAGATGCCTAAGGTATACAGAACTAGTCGTCATGGTAATGACACAATGTCTCACTCACTCAAAGTTCAGTTAGTGCCGATTGTATTGAAGATGTAGGTTCATAAGTTGCTGAGGGCAAGTCTTGTGAAGAATTCCTCCATACTTGCTCCCCATTGACACTGACTGGTAAATCAACGATTTTCATTTTCTCTCTCAGGAGAGAAATGTTTTAGATTGTAATGTTGAAGTACATCTTATACATCAGAAAACTGAAATGGAAGGGAAAGGATGGAAAGGTGTTGTACATGGAGATATGGATGAGGAGAGCGTGGATACGGAAATCCTGGTCTGGGAGATAATGTGGTTTAGTTATCTCGAAAAGAAAGTCTTAGGCCTACTGTTAAATACTAAGTAATTCATATTACACAATTAGTCTAGTGCAGAACTCAAATAATCTAGAACAGGACTTGAGTATTGCTGTAAAAGGACACTTTTCAGAATCATCAAGTCATAGAGATGTACTGCACAGAAACAGACCCTTCGGTCCAACTTGTCCATGCCGACCAGATATCTCAACCTAATCTAGTACAATATGCCAGCACCTGGCCCATATCCCTCCAAACCCTTCCTATTCATAAACCCATCCAGATGCCTTTTAAATGTTGCAATTGTACCAGCCTCCACCACTTCCTCTGGCAGCTCATTCCATACACGTACCACCCTCTGTGTGAAAAGGTTGCCCCTTAGTTCCCTTTTATATCTTTCCCCTTGCACCCTAAACCCAAACCCTCTAGTTTTGGACTCCCACACCATAGGGAAAAGAGTTTATCTATTTATTCTATCCATGCTGCTCATGATTTTATAAGGTCACCCTTCAGCCTTTGAAGCTCCAGGGAAAACAGTCCCAGTGTATTCATCCTCTATAGCTCAAATCCTCCAACCCTGGCAACTTCCTGGTAAATCTTTTCTGCACCCTTTCAAGTTTCACAACATCCTTCTGATTGGCAGGAGACCAGAATTGCACGCAATATTCCAACAGTGGCCTAACCAATGTCCTGTACAGCTGCAACTAGATCTCCCAACAGCTGTACTCAATACGCTGACCAATAAAGGAAAGCATACCAAATGCTGTTTTGACTATCCTATCTACCTGCGACTCCACTTTCAAGGAGCTATGAACCTGCACTCCAAGGTCTCTTTGTTCAGCAACACTCCCTAGGACCTTACCATGAAGTGTATAAGTCCTGCTAAGGTTTGCTTTCCCAAAATGCAGCACCTCACATTTATCTGAATTTAACCCCATCTGCCACTCCTCAGCCCAGTTGGTCAAGATCCCGTTGTAATCTGAGGTAACCTTCTCCGCTCTCCACTAACCTCCAATTTTGATATCATCTGCAAACTTAATAACTATACCTCTTATGTTCACATCCAAATCATTTATATAAATGATGAAAAGTAGTAGACCCACTACTTATGGCACTCCATTGGTCACAGGCCTCCAGTCTGAAAAACAACCTCCACCACCACCCTCTGTCTTCTACCTTTGAGCCAGTTCTGTATCCAAATGGCTAGTTCTCCCTGCATTCCTTGAGATCTATCCTTGCTAACCAGTCTCCCATGGAGAACCTTGTTGAATGCCTGACTGAAGTCCATATATATCGTGTCCACCTCTCTGCCCTCATCGATCCTCCTTGTTACATCTTTAAAAAACTCAATCAAGTTTGTGAGACTTGATTTCTCACGCATAAAGCTATGTTGACTATCCCTAATCAGTCCTTGCCTTTCCAAATACATGTACATCCTGTCCCTCAGGATTCCCCCCTACAACTTCCCCACTACCAACGTCAGGCTCACCGGTTTATACTTCCCTGGCTTGTCCTTACCACGTTTCTAAAACAGTGGTGCCACGTTAGCCAATCTCCAGTCTTCTGGCACCTCACCTGTGACTATTGATGATAGAAATATCTCAGCAAGAGGCCCAGCAATCACATCCCTAGCTTCCCACAGAGTTCTAGGGTACACCTGATCAGGTCCTGGGGATTTATCCAATTTTGTGCATTTCAAGATATCCAGCATTTCCTTCTCTGTAATATAGACATTTTTCAAGATGTCACCATCTATTTCCCTACATTCTGTACCTTCCATGTCATTCTCCACAGTAAACACTGATGTAAAGTTCTTGATTAGTATCTCTCCCATCTCCTGTGGTTCCACACATATGCTGTCTTGCTGATATTTGAGGGGCCCTATTCTCTCCCTAGTTACCCTTTTGTCCTTAATACATTTATAAAAACCCTTTGGAGTCTCCTTTCTCAAAGTTGTCTTTTTTATCTTGCACTCATCTGGACAATTCACAAGTAATATCAAAGTAGAGGGCGAGCAGAGTGTTGATTTGGTTGGCAAGTGGATTTTGATTGTTGGAAGCATTGCCTTGAAGAATGCACCTGTTACTGATGATCGACAGTTTACTGTCAAGTTTGGTTTAAAGTTGAAGCAAGTCAAATTGAGGATTCAAAGCATTGCCCTGACAAATGAACCAGGCATGGTACGTTGATATGTTATTTCTGATTGCGAAGAATAAAGCTGTGTGTATTAATGTAAATAGCTTCTGGTATTTGCAGTGCTCTATCCTGCAAACCCGACTGATGGTCTCAAATTGGTATTGGCAGATTTCGTAGCACTCTTAGGATTATGTAGAAAATTTTGTCCGATTGTGGAATCATACCTAAAGTGGTTATGAGCTTTAGAAATGTGTACTGATTGAGTATGGTCAACATCTTCCTTAGTGCAAAAATAGAAGGGATTTGATGTTTGATATAATCAACAGATTTTGAGAATCATAACCTACATACCTAGCATCTCACCGACATCATAATTTGTATACCACACTTCTCATTTCTGGAACAGGCAGAATGCCTTTTTGGCTTGACGGCAGTGTCCTGTTAGTGGCAAACATCATTACATTAGAATTCCTACAGTATGGACTCAGGCCCTTCAGCCCACCTCCACACCAACCTTCCAAAGAGTATCCCACCCAGATGCATTATCCTATCCTATTACTCTACGTTTCCCCTGACTAATGCATCGAACCTACACATCCCTGAACACTATGGGCAACTAACGTGGCCACTTCACCTAACTCCACATTTTTGGAGTGTGGGAGGAAACCGGAGCACACCGACACAGACACGGGGAGTATGTGCAAACTCCACACAGACGTTGCCCGAGGCTGGAATTGAACCCAGGTCCCTGACACTGTGAGGTAGCAGTGCTAACTACTGAGCCACCATACCACCTATGTGAAATTATTACTCAATGTTAATTAGCAATAAGCAGAGTTCTGGAGCAAATGGACTTTTTTGATATATTTAAAAATAGAATCCTTTCCCTTCACCCGTTCTCATAGTCTATTAGAGTCACAGAGTCATAGAGATGTACAACACGGAAACAGACACTTCCATCCAACCCGTCCATGCCGACCAGATATCCCAACCCAACCTAGTCCCACTTGCCAGCATTCGGCCCATATCCCTCCAAACCTTTCCTATTCATATGTCCATCCACATGCCTTTTAAATGTTGCAATTATATTAACCTCCACCACATCCTCTGGCAACTTCTTCCACACATGTGCCACCCTCTGCGTGAAAAAAAGTTGCCCCTTAGGTCTCTTTTATATCTTTCCTCTCTCACCCTAAACCTATGCCCTCTAGTTCTGGACTCACCTACCCCAGGGAAAAGACCCTGTCTATTTGCCCTATCCATGCCCCTCATGATTTTATAAGCTATAAGCTCAACCCTCAGCTTCTGACGCTCCAGGGAAAACAGCCCCAGCCTATTCAATCTCTCCCTACAGCTCAAATCCTCCAACCCTAGCAATATCCTTGTAAATCTTTTCTGAACCCTTTCAAGTTTCACAGCATCTTCCCAATAGGAAGGAGACCAGACGTGCACGCAATATTCCAACAGTGGCCTAACCAATGTTCTGTACAGCCGCAACATGACCTCCTAACTCCTGTACTCAATACTCTGACCGGTAAAGGAAAGCATACCAAACACCTTCTTCACTCTCCTATCTACTTGCGCCTCCACTTTCAAGAATCTATGAACCTGCACTCCAAGGTCTCTTTGTTCAGCAACAGTCCCTAGGTATTCTTCTGTTCTGTCAACTGGGTCATTTATTATCATGTACAGAGTCTCAGCATCGCAAATCCCTTGCTCCTCACTTCACAAGACTAGAATGCTGTGATTATAGGAAATCTGAAATAAAGACAGTAAATGCTGGGATTGCCCTACACTTCAGGCATCAGCAGTGGAGAAAGAAACCAAGTTAACATTGGGTTTATGTATGGAATCAACTGCCAGAGGATGTTGTGGATGTGGGTGCAGTTATAACATTTAAAAGACATTTGGGTAAGTACATGAATAGGAAAGGTTTGGAGGGATATGGGCCAAGTGTTAGGACTAGTTTAGTTTGGGAACATGGTTGGTGTGGACTGGTTGGACTGAAGGGTCTGGTTTCATTCTATATGACTCTATGACTTTATTTCAGGATGATTGCCATTAACCCAAAGGGCAATTCTTAGTGCATTTACCTCCCTGTTGTGAAATTGGTTGTGGGGCGTGGAAGGATGGTAGGTAATGACCATGGTATGATCCCAAATAAATCCATGTTGTCAATTGAGGCCTTGAAGTGGGCAACTAATTATTTAGCAATTATTATAAGAGGGATCTGAAGGCAGTCTTAAGTGAAGTTATGTGGATGTTGGGGGTTGGGGGGAGTGCTTTTTGCAACAGTTGAAACTGAAGGGGGCACGTTGTCCATGACATTGACGCCCAAAAGCCACCTCATTCAACTTTAAGGTTCGTCTATCAGCCAGCGAGCAGCCACTAAGCTCGAACCAGATGTAAGGTAATTTAAAATGCTAATCAGAGGTGCCACATTGGACTTTGGATTGAACCATTCTGGTGCAAAAGGGAAAAGTAGTGTTAGTGTAGTTACCAATCAATTTGACTCTCCTTAAAAGGATGCGGGAAGACAGCTCAGTTTAAAGAAAGAGGGAAAATGCAGATTCCATTTTTTTTTTGGACATAGAGAAAAATCCTGCAGCCTAATTTCCTATAAAACCCGCAGTGCCTTGAACTGATCCACTTCACTCAGTGTAGAAGGCCCAGCACATTTATCACCCACCTCAAACTGCACCAGGCTCCAACTTGGCACACTCTGCCTGTCGGTGACTCTTAAATGAGACCCAGTGCTGAGATAGGATCAGGCTTCAGCCTGGCACCGGCTGCTGCATGGAGTGTTGGTTTTACTACAGCTTTTGACGTGAGTCACACTTCTCTGCCTGTATTCTGGAAGGTTCACGTGGATGGAGGGAAGTTGTGAGTTTGGGATGTGAAAAATGTGGGGCAGAACTTGGAATAAGTGTTATGTAGTGGGTCTGAATTAAGCCAAATTAGTCAATGGCCCAAATTAGTCAATGAGTAAGGGCTGCGTGTTCCTTTGCAAGTTTCCGTAATTGGTACCTTCAAGAAATTAAAACCTTTACCTGCTGTTTGAACTTTGAGGGAAACCAACTGCCGTGCATATTCTCGCATTTCGCAATTCCCTCAGCAATATGGAGACAATGTGCAAAGGAAATGGGCACCTGTGCAGAAGGTGAAACTGCAGCAAGAAATTGTGTGTGAACTGTGAGCCGACTCAGCTCCTTGGTCTGTGCGTTCCTTTTAAATTCTGCCGCTTCCTCTTCCCACGAAGTAATTAATATGAAACTCAGCCAGAGAGATGAGGGAGCTCCCAGATCTGACCCTCACCCCAGCAGAAGACGGAATGAGTGCTATAATGGACCACCAGAGGCCTTGCAGTAACTGAGAAAGGTGTAAGTTGGGTTTGCGATCCTGACTCTCTGACTGCCTGCTGGAAGATAGCAGCATGTGGACATTCGGGGAGTCTGGGAATAAGGTGCACAAGTGGGCACCAACTGAGACTGCAGACAGCAGCTGAGATTGCGGGAAATAGCTAACAAAGTGAAATTGTTGGCACCATGAGATACCGTCGTTTGAGGAAGTGACAAAGATGCTTAATGAAAGTATGTTGTCTACATAGACTTTATTCATCTGTTTCTCTCTTAAAATGCTCATGAAAAGATATTATTTTCCAGGCACTACATAAAATGTAAAAATAAAATTATAATTGCAATCTTAACAAATCATGCATTTGAGGTTATCTTTTCAATGGCAAAACAGCTAGTTGCTGATAGAGGTCATTTTTGTTGCAAACGTTACTGCAAGAGAAAAGATGTGACAGCCAGCGCCAGGAGTGAGAGTGCACTTATCCCAACAAACCATCAAAACTGCAAGAAAGCTTGCTGCAAGTGCCTATTTCTACCCGTTAATCAACCAATATTCTGTAATCAGTTCACTAATTCTGGCTGGTTCACTTGTGCCATCCCTTGGGCTATAGAAGAGGAGACTGAGGTTAACTGCGAGTGAGAAGGTAAGGTCTGAGAATGTTCAATGGCAAAGGAATTTTTTTTCTTGTTGTTGTTTATATTACTGCATGCCTGTCTCATAAGAGCCAGTGACAGTGCCTCAGCTCAGAGACTGAATAAACTACATCAAATGGAAAGTAAACAATGCCTTCATTTCATCTGCACTGTGGGAAAATTAAGGCCAAGGATGCTTTGCTGGTTAAAAAGGAGAATTTGCCCTGAACCCTTCCAGACTGTAATTAAAACAAATAGTTCTGTGGTAATGTAATCCCCTCACAGATGAACCTGGATGTAAACATGGGTGATGGTTTTTAAATCTTACAAGGCCTCTGCACTGATCCACTATTTTTTGGCTTCCTGTGTTCTGCTCTCTGGATTTACTACACCCTGCGGTCGTGCTAGGCTTTTCTTCCAGTTTGAACATTGCCCCATCTGAAAAGTAGTGTTCGCAACTCTCTCTGCTTTTGTTCATATACCCAGCTCCTCCTATAAATTGCCTCCCTTTTTTCCATCTTGCAAAACCCCTCAGAACGTTTACCGAGTCAAAGGCTGCAGGTAAATTGCAACGTGCTAGAATTTCTCTTTGAATCAGAATTGGATTTTTTTTTGTTACGTGTGCTCAGGTGTAGGAATACATGAGTACATTGAAAAGTGTGTAAAGTCACCGTTCTCCAGCACCATCTCGGCTGCTCCTGTGTTTTGTGGCTTGCCCGGCTAAAACTTTCGCTCTGATAACTATTTTGGCTCCTCAGTGTACAGTGTTAGGAGTTCAATATAGTCAGAATTGTGGAACAAGACACCCACTAGACTTGAGCGTTAAAGATGGGGACATTGTCATGTGGGTTAGCAGGGAAACCTGTTCCGAATTATAAGGTCGTTTCACAGAGAGAAACGCTGACACATGAGAGATTGTTTCAGAGATAATGTTACTAATCCCCTTCATCTTTTACACTGGCTGTGGTCTTAGCCCTAAAATTCAGAATTTACCAGAGGCAGCAGTTAGTCAAAGATGCTGCTTTCTCTGAAAGGACATCAGGGGACCCTCACATTTAGTCATATCATTTCATTTCCTTATCTGTCCTGTGTGAAACGGACTGTTAAGCTAGAAGAGATACCTGTTAGGAAGGAAGATGTGTTGGACATTTTGAACAACTTGAGGATAGACAAGTCCCCCGGGCCTGACGGGATATATC
The DNA here is from genome assembly GCF_047496795.1 of Chiloscyllium punctatum. NCBI lineage: Eukaryota > Metazoa > Chordata > Chondrichthyes > Orectolobiformes > Hemiscylliidae > Chiloscyllium > Chiloscyllium punctatum. The sequence continues at coordinate 79,260,407 of NC_092744.1, forward strand.
CTAGGATTATGTGGGAAGCAAGAGAGGAAATTGCAGTACCGTTGGCAATGATCTTCTCGTCTTCACTGGCAACGGGGGTGGTACCAGGGGACTGGAGAGTAGCGAATGTTGTGCCCCTGTTCAAAAAAGGGAATAGGGATAACCCCGGGAATTACAGGCCAGTTAGTCTTACTTCTGTGGTAGGCAAAGTAATGGAAAGGGTACTGAGGGATAGGATTTACGAGTATCTGGAAAGACACTGCTTGATTAGGGACAGCCAGCACGGATTTGTGAAGGGTAGGTCTTGCCTTACAAGTCTTATTGAATTCTTCGAGGAGGTGACCAAGCATGTGGATGAGGGTAGAGCAGTGGATGTAGTGTACATGGATTTTAGTAAGGCATTTGATAAGGTTCCCCATGGTAGGCTTATGCGGAAAGTCAGGAGGCATGGGATAGAGGGAAATTTGGCCAATTGGATAGAAAACTGGCTAACCGGTCGAAGGCAGAGAGTGGTGGTAGATAGTAAATATTCAGCCTGGAGCCCAGTTACAAGTGGAGTTCCACAGGGATCGGTTCTGGGTCCTCTGCTGTTTGTAATTTTTATTAATGACTTAGATGAGGGAGTCGAAGGGTGGGTCAGTAAATTTGCAGATGATACGAAGATAGGTGGAGTTGTGGACAGTGAGGAGGGCTGTTGTCGGCTGCAGAGGGACTTAGATATGATGCAGAGCTGGGCTGAGGAGTGGCAGATGGAGTTCAACCCTGCCAAGTGTGAGGTTGTCCATTTTGGAAGAACAAATAAGAATGCGGAATACAGGGTTAATGGTAGGGTTCTTAGTCAGGTGGAGGAACAGAGGGATCTTGGGGTCTATGTACATAGATCTTTGAAGGTTGCCACTCAGGTGGATAGAGTTTGTAAGAAGGCCTATGGAGTATTATCGTTCATTAGCAGAGGGATTGAATTCAAGAGTCGTGAAGTGATGTTGCAGCTGTACAGGACTTTGGTTAGGCCACAGTTGGAGTACTGTGTGCAGTTCTGGTCGCCTCACTTTAGGAAAGATGTGGAAGCTTTGGAGAGGGTGCAGAGAAGATTTACCAGGATGTTGCCTGGAATGGAGAGTAGGTCGTACGAGGATAGGTTGAGAGTTCTCGGCCTTTTCTCGTTGGAACGGCGAAGGATGAGGGGTGATTTGATAGAGGTTTATAAGATGATTAGAGGAATAGATAGAGTAGACAGTCAGAAACTTTTTCCCTGGGTACAACAGAGTGTTACAAGGGGACATAAATTTAAGGTGAAGGGTGGAAGGTATAGGGGAGATGTCAGGGGTGGGTTCTTTACCCAGAGAGTGGTGGGGGCATGGAATGCGCTGCCCGTGGGAGTGGTAGAGTCAGAATCATTGGCGACCTTTAAGCGGCATTTGGATAGGTACATGGATGGGTGCTTAATCTAGGTTAGAAGTTCGGCACAACATCGTGGGCCGAAGGGCCTGTTCTGTGCTGTATTGTTCTATGTTCTATGTTCTATGATTGCAACTTTGCATAGCTTAGTCGTATGAATTGATGGAAATGACTTGTGGTGGATTTGAGGTGCACATGGTTAATTGGGAGATTAGTAAAACCTAGACCAGTTCAGGTTCATTAGATGAATAAAGGTACTCAGGCCCTTATGTAGACCATAAGACATAGGAGCTGAAATTAGTCCATTCAGCTTGAGTCTGCTCTGCCATTCAATCATGGCTGATAAGTTTCTCAACCCCATTCTCCTGCTTTCTCCCTGTAACCCTTGAACTCATGAACCTATCTATCTCAGTCTTAAATATACTCACTGACCTGGCCTCCTCATCGCTCTGTGGCAATGAATTCCAGAGATTCACCACTCTCTGGTAAAGAAGTTTCTCCTTATCTCCATTCTAAAAGTCTTACCTTTACTCGAAGGCTGTGCCCTCAGGTCTTAGTTTCTCCTACCAGTGGAAACATCTTCTCAACATCTACTCTGTCCAGGCCATTCAATACAATATTCTGAATGGTTCAATTAGATCCCCCTGTCATCCTCCTAAACTCCATCGAGTATGGACCCAGAGTCTGCAAACATTCCTCACATGTTAAGCTTTTCATTCTCGTGAACCTCCTCTGAACGTGCTCCAGGGCCAGTATATCCTTCCTGAGATATGGGGCCCAAAGCTCTGCACTATTTTCCAAATGTGGCTTGACCTCATTTCCCTCTGTGTCCCTTTGTTTTGAACTAAATTTCAAGAGGGTGTGCTCTGTGTCTTATCCAACATTTGGATGGGATGTTAAGCTGTGCTCCCTTTTCAAAATATTCCATGGCGGCATGCAAGGATGTTGGGGAATTTTTCCTGGTGCCCTGGCCAGATATTTTCACTCACCCAGCATTGCTAAAATACATTAAATTCATTGCTACATCCTTACTATAGTGGCTGAATTGTCTGTTGCATTGCAATAGTGACCACACTCAAAACAAAACCCAATTGATTTGTAACATGCTTTGGAGCAGCACATCATCATGGAAGGTGCTACATAAACGCAATCCTTTTTTGTTCTTTTCATGATCTTTTCTTCTTAGCTTGTATGCATACTCTCAGGTGCTCTGTATCTGGTAGCTTGTTCCTTTCTGAGTTTGGTTTTTGCAAACGCAGAGGAGTTTCTACCTTTGTGACTTACAGGGCTACGAGGAGGGAGCTGCAGAGAGGGGCGGGACTAATCGGATGGCTTGTTCAGAGAGCCTGCACAGATGTGACGGGCTGAATGTGTCGTTTTCAGGATTTCAGGGATCTTAGCTGCAGTTGTGGTCATTCTGCACTTTGAACATTATACGAAGCTCCGGTGACTGAGTTACAGGGAGAAACAGCCCCCTCTCGGTGGGAACACTGTTGAGAAAGATCCAACAGATCTGGACTCTGATGCCAGGGGCATTCAATTACGACAAGAGGTGCAATCTTCAGCTTTGAAAGGAAGCGAATAAGAGGGGACTGTCCATAAATATCAAGCATGTCGTGTCAAACTCAGAATGTTAACCCTGTGCTGTTTACTTTTCCCGAATTAGTTCACAACTGCAAGACGGAGGGCCATAAATGAGAACAAGGCTAAATCAGGACAGAAGAGATGCTGCTTCATGGTGCCTAGTGCCTGAAATAGTCTGGATTGGCTGGGCTGAAGAAAAGCTTTGAAGCTGTTCATACAACCATTAGAGATTGAGATGGAAACTTATAAGCATGCCAGAGAGAGAATAAACATTTGCTAATAGTAAAGACAAAATACTGCGGACAACTGAGATCTGAAACAAGCGCAGCAAGTGTTAGAGAAACTCCAGTACTTGTGGAGAGAGAAACAGAGTTCAGATTTTTGAGTCTGGTTCGACCCTTCCAGGCAATAGGTTTGTCAGCAACATTGAAGGCCATGGTATTGAAGGACCAGTGGTAATATGCTTATGAATTTGATGAAGAGACAGGAAACTGAGGTAGATGGTTGTTTTTCAGATTGGGAGAAGGTTTGTGGTGAGGTTCACAAAGGGTCAATACTCAGACAATTGCTTTTCCTGCTCTATATTAAAGACTTAGACTTGGGCACAGTTTCAAAATTTGCAGATGCCATGAAACTTGGAAGTATTGTGAACGGTGAGGAAGAAACTGATAGGCTTAAAGAAGAGAGAGGTAGACTGATGGATTTGGTAACCATGTGGTGGATAAATTGTATTTTGACATGTGTAACTTGATACATTTTGGTATGTAGAAGAGGGAGTGGATACAGACTAAAGGGGCCATTGAGAAAGAAGTTGCATGGATAGAGTGATCTGTAATATCTCAGTACGGCTGGGAGGCTTAAACAACATGCAAGATCCTGAGCTTTAGGAAGACAATAAATACAAAGTAAGGAAGTTATTATGAACTTCTATGAAACACAGGTTCAGCCACCACAAGTGCATTGTGTTTAGTTCTGGACACTGCATTCAGGAAGGATGTAAAATCTTTAGAGATCTCACAGAAAATAATCACAAGTATGGTCATAGGGTGAGGGACTTCAGTTACACGGATAGATTGGTGAAACTGGGGTATTCCTCAGAGAGAAGACTGAGAGGATCAATGTTAAAGGTGTTCAGAACCTTGACAGAGCTGTGGCAGAGAAATTGTCCCCATTGACAAAGGGTTGAGAAATAGAGGCCAACAATTTAGGTTGATTGGCAAAATGGTGCCATGAGGAAAAGCTTTTTTTTTGTTTTGGCTGCATCAAGTATTTAATATCTGGAATGCATTGCTGGAGAGTGTGGAAGAAGGAGATTTTTGTGGATGCAAAATTGATGTTGGATCTGGGACTGAAGAGAAAATGGATAGTAGGGCAACAGAGAAAAGGTAAGATGAGACTAGCTGAAAGACTCTTACAAAGATCCAGTACAGGTGTGATGGGCTGAATAGTCACATTCTGTGTTGTAACCATTCTCTGGTTTTTAATAAAGGAGAAGTTGTGTGCCCCCAAAAGACTTCACTTCGTATGTGTCATAGAATAGAACCCCTACAGGGTGGAAACAGGCAATTCAGCCCATTGAGTCCACACTAACCATCCAAAGAGCATCCCAACCAATTTCTGTAACTCTGCATTTCCCATGGCTAACCCACCCATCTCTGGACACTATGGGCAGTTTAGTACAGCCAATCCACCTAACCTGCACACCTTTGGACTGTGGGAGGAAACCAGAGCACCCGGAGGAAACCCACACAGACACTGGGAGAATGTGCAAACCCCACATAGACTGTTGCCTGAGAGTGGAATCGAACCTGAGTCCCTGATGCTGTGAGGCAGCAGTGCTAACCAATGAGCCGTCAATGTTCGTGTTGAACAGTTTTGCTGTGCAGTAAGTCTCAGTGTGAGGTATTTGCCTCAGTTCAATCTGCAAAAGGTAGCCTGCCTTGAAGTTCTGGACTGAGGACTGACATGTTATGTAATGTTGCACTGGCTGGGATGGGGGTGCAGTGGGATTTGGTAGAGTGAGGCTCAGGGGGTGTTGTTCTATTTATACACACCTTTTATAAAGTAATTTCAAATTATAACATCTTTTGCACCATGAGTAATTAATGAGTAGCCCATCCACTACTGTTCATGTTGGAGGCTTTTCTGAAGTTGAATTTCCATTCACAGTAAAGTGAATGTTCATTATAATCAAATGTTTGCAATTAAGAGTTCTGGAACAAATAATTTCTGCCATGCCTTTAGTTTTACTGACTTTTTATATCAAAATTGAAGAGTTATTATAAGGTAGCTGTAATTTCAACAAGCAATTTATTGTGGCACTTAGGGAGATGTTCAGGGCTGCAACATTGCTGGTTCTTCCATCTTCAACTCCTCCTTTTGAGAAGGGTGTTGAAGCATTGGAAGAATACACAGACTGATTAATGGACTGACAGGCTACAAAATGAATGCTTCTTTTGTAGCCTTAATCCTCTTTAAACTAGATGATGTTAGTGATGGAGAGAGGCAGCTGTAGGACTTGAGTATCCTGCCAGGTATCAACTGGGAATTCCCAGCTGAAACTTTGGCCTTCACCCATAGTGGAACTTTCCGAAAGGGGCTTGAGAGGGGTCCTACTGCTGAACACTTCTTTATGATATTACACGTTGCAATATAAACGGCATAAATGTGAAAACTTTATAATGCACATCCTCTGCAAATAATTTGTGTTACCACGGTGACACGCATGCTCAAAGGTACAATGCAGGCTGAGCCCTGAAGGATGAGCGTCACTCCACCTTGATGATCAATTTCACTTTCTCTCCACTCCACCTTTCACTTTCTCTCACGAGCTACCATTTAATTATGCTCTTATCACTGTCACCTTTCAGAACCACAAGCAATGATCTGATTTGAGAATGGTGAAGGCTAGAGCAAATTGAACTTGTAACGGCTAAGTTTACATGCTTGGCATCTTGAGGAGAAGCTGTGTCCAATCAGATGCTTCAGGATTCAGAAGCTTAGGCTAGATTTATGCAGGAGGAAGTGCTGTCCCCCAATATGGAATCTACCGTGTATGTAGAGGAGTGAATGAAGACGGGTTACGTTTCAAACTCGTGCGTTTCGCAGAGGGAGAGCCGCCTCCAGAAGACAGCACTTGCCTCTAGTCGCGTGCCTTTGACTATCTGGTTGTGTGAAACATGAAAGGCACAAATTGAGCTCGGTGGAAGCTGCCCTGAACTTTGTGAATAATTTTGGCCCCCTTTTGGAGAGGTCAGACTCTCCGGTACAGTTCTGTGGACAGTTTGTGAAGGGCCACGGGCTCTTTGTGAGGGATAGAATGCTGTTTTGGATTCTTTAAAGGGAACACGAAGGTGCGTTAAAAATGCCATAATGATTTATAACTGCAAAGCTCGTCGGAACTGTCAGTAGCCATTGTATCAAGAGAAACTGTCAAGGCAAACTGTCAGAGAGGAATAACCAAGATAGACAAGTGGAAGTGCCAAAACTCTCAATGAGGATTATCAATCTGTTAAATCATTTAAAAATCTTGCCCTTTAAATATTTGAAAATACTGTCTGGGATTCTTAACTATATTATTGTTGCATTTCACTCTTGAATTCGAGTCTGAGAGAATAGTGTTGTATAGAGTTGGACACTGGCCTAATGCTGTTCTCACTGGACTACTAATCTCGAGATTCTGGGGATTCGAGTTTGAATCCCACCATAGCAAATGGTGGGATTTGAATTAAGAGTCTCATGATAACCATGAAACGGTTGTCGATTGTTTGGAAAAAACCACCTGGCTCACTAATGTCCTTTCGGAAAAGAAATCTTCACCCCTAGCGGGTCTGGGTGACTCCACAGCAATATAGTTGACTCTTAATTGCCCTCTGGACAGTTAGGAAAGGGCACTAAGTGTGGCCTGGCCAGCGATGCCCTCATCCTGTGATTGCGTAAAACAAAACTTCCATTTTTGCAGTAGGATTTTGGTTTTCTTGATAGCTCCAAGTGGTTGTGGACTCTTTGAAGGGAAATCTGAATTCTAATATGAGTTTTCTTTTGATGGGATGATCCATTTGAATTAAATATTTGTGGGGTTATGCCACTTGAAAGAAGTCGAATGTAGTGATTTCTTTGCAGAAGGAGGATTAATGGAAATAGAGTCTGCAATCGAAACATACTTGCATTATCTCATCTCAGTCTGGGATCTGAGACCCACCCATGATGGGCGCTGGGTGGGTTTGCGTGGAAGGGAGGCTATATATGCTGGAAATCTCCCTTGACTTGTACGTTTTAAAGTAATGCAACGTCTAATAGGGGTTTTTAATCGCTAGAAATGTGTCAAACTCGAAGGATGCAGTACAACAGAACAGAATGAAGAAAAATAAGGAATAAGAGCAAAGAAATGTTCCTGTATAAGTCGTTTGTCCACATCGTTTTTGATCATTTGGAACCTTTTCACTCCCGGTGGATATTATCCATGAGCCCAAATGTGTCTTCATGTTCCCACTAAAGACCACAACCTCAGCTGCACTGAGCATCTCAGCTGAGATCTGATTTTAACCTCAACTTTAGATTCCCACTCATCTTTCATTCCCTTGGTGGTCAAGAATCTTATCGACCTCTGCCTTAAAAAAAAGTCAAGATTCTGCTTTTGAGGAAGGGAATTTCAAAGACTCGCAGCCCTCAGAGAAAAACAGATTCCTCATCTCTGTTTTAAACAGGTGACCCCTTATTTTTAAACAATGATCTCTAGTTCTCAATTCTCTAATTCGAGAAAACATCCTTTCCACATTCACCCAGGCAAGTGCCCTCAGGATCTTATGTATTTCAATTAAGTCACCTCTAATTCTTCTAAACCTTGGGGGATACAGGCTTAGCCTGTCTATCCTTTCCTCATAAGACAATCTTCTCATTCCTGTTATAAGTCTGGTAAACCTTCTTTGAACTGCTTCCAAAACATTAACATCCTTCTGTAAGTACACTGACCATTACGGTACACAGTACTCCAGATGAAGGGCTCTTGCCCGAAACATCAACTCTAGTGCCCCTTGGATGCTGCCTGACCTGCTGTGCTTTTCCAGCACCACACTCTCTCAACTCTAATCGCCAGCATCTGCAGTCCTTGCGTTTGCCAAGTCTCACCAATGCCCTCCATAACTGAAACAATAGACAATATCACAGTTTTTCATATTGTACTTCATTTATGATCTTTGTTCCCCCCCCCCACCCCGTTAACCTATTCTTTGCCTATTTGTAGGCTCTTTGTGCCCTCTTCACTATATTCTTTCTTACCCATCTTTATTTAACTGCTGTCAATTGTTATAAAAATCCGTCTGCTTCCTCTCATAAAATTATCCTACATGTGGCTTTGGACCCACAACAATGTGGTTAACTGCCCTCAAATGGCCGAGCAAGCAAAAAATAAAATCCAGGCCTGAGGTGGTGAAGGGTTGGAAAAACCTCACAGCGATGTCCAAATGCTTAATTCCTACTCTCAGTGGCCAAAGCTGTGCAATTGAGCATGAAGATAATTTCTGTTGATTAAATTTGTGCCAGAAACAATACTGGAAGAAATGAGGATCTAATTAGAGGTCTGTGATTGCTGTTCCCGGTCTGTCTTTGTTTGACAGTGCAAGTTCCTGAAGGCATGACAAGGACTGGGGTGTTGCCAACTGTGTGGATATATCCCTGGAGCTTTCCTCATGCATGATCTCCCATCTCCAATGCCAATTAAATAACCTTGAATTCCATCTTTGACTGAATTTAAAATGAATAAACGCAAGTGTCCAGGATAAGAGAATGAATTTTCTCCTGGGTTGCTCACAGCAACTCATCATTTAAAAGACATTATTATCGTTGTAACAGGTCCCAGTGCATTATAAACCAAAGTGTGAGACTGAGGTACATAAGGAGACATTAGGTCAAGTGACCAAAGCCTTGGTATTGAGGTAGGTTTTCAGGATTGGTTTAATGGAGAAAAGTGAAGTGATAATGTTAGAAGGAGGATGCTTCACAGCAAAAGGTCCATACACGGTCAGTGATGGTGGACCAGTTCAAATCAACAAGGCATCTGATTAAACACAAACAAAAACAGAAATTGGTCGAGAAAAGTAGCAGGCCTGGCTGCAGCTGTGGAGAGAGTAAAGCAGAGTGAATGTTGTTCGTGACCCTACTTCAGGCCTTTGAATTCTGAAGGAAGATCACTGGACCTGAACTGTTAGCTCTGCTTTCTCTCCACAGATGCTGCCACAGATGCTGAGTTTCTCCAGAACTTTCTGCTTCCCTTTCTGACTTCCAGAATCCACAGTTCTTTGGATTTTGAACTGTAAGGCATCTGATTAATCTGTAATTCCTAGAGGGCCACGAGCGATTTGGGAGAGTTGGCATGCCCTGGGAGATGAGCAACCGGTGAACTCAGCATTTTGAACTGGCCTTTCTTTTGCCTGTCTCCTGATTAGAGTCTTTTCCCACGGACACAGTCTGTGAAAACCACGGTGCCGTGAAACAGCCCTTCGAGACTTGTGATAGATATTTGTCTTTGTTTCTCTGTTTGCGAAATGTTTTTGCTCTTCCCCCTGCCCTGGACATCTCAGTTGTCATACCATGTGGGTGAGATGCTGTGCCCTGGTCTACAGGAGAATTCTGTAACTGGGCTGTTGCAGGCAGTACGTGTAATAACAGAGACATAATAATGTATCTGTTCCTTTATTAGCAGAGGCTGGACTGGCTCATATAATAGGGCTGTGCCTGAGTTCCTTTGTAAGCAAGTATTTTGGCCTATGCTGCAAGACAGTATGTGACAGGCAGATGGTGTGTGTGTGTGTGTGTGTTTGTTTCAGAGCCTGAGGGCTGGACCGAATTCTGTGTGACACTTATGATACCGGACAGCTTCCTTTCCTTCAGTCAGTGTGGAAGCAGGCCATTCAGCCCATACCCACCTTCCGAAGAGCATCCCACACAGACCAACCTCCCCCATTCTATCCCTGTAACCATGTATTTCCGTTGGCTAATCCAAATAATCTACATATCACTGGACACTATGGGGCAATTTAACATGGCCAATCCACCTAACCTGCTCATCTTTGGACTGCAGGAGAAAACTGGAGCACCCGGAGAAATCCACTCAGCCAAGCTTGTCGCTGGCTGGGTGGCACAGTGGTTAGCACTGCTGCCTCACAGCACCAGAGACCTGGCAACTGACTGTGTGGAGTTTGCACATTCTCCCTGTGTCTGTGTGGGTTTCCTTCCACAGTCCAAAGAAAATGTGCAGGTCAGGTGAATTGACTATGCTAAATTGCCTGTAGTGTAAGGGGAATGGGTCTGGGTGGGTTGTGTTTTGGCAGGTACGGTGTGGACTTGGTTTCCACACTGTAAGTAATCTAATCTCATTGCCTGTCCCTAAACGTCCTAGAGAAGGTGGAGGTGGCCTTGAACTGTATGGTGTAGGCCCAGCCAGAGCGCTGTTAGAAGGCAGTTCCAGGATTTTAACCTAGCAAGAGTGAAAGATCAGCCATATAGTTCCAAGTCAGGATGGTGAGTAGCTTGGAGGGGAATTTGCTGCTGGTGGTATTCCCATGAATCTGCTGCCTGCGTCCTTTCATGCGATGGTCGTGGGTTTGAAGATGACAGGAAAGATTACCCATGAGGCCTGTGATAAGAGGCCTACACTTTTGATGACCTTACTGCTGGAATGTGCACTATCTTGCAGCACTCCTTGCGGAGTGCCCCCCCCCGCCCCAGCACATAACTTTCTGAAATCCATTGTGCTTTCTATATCCAAATGTAAACGAACTCCAACCTGTTGATCCAATTTCTGCTGTTTGTGGTGCATTGGGGTGATGGAAAGAGGCTGTGTAAATGCAACTTATTAGAAAAGAAGCTGAAAAGTTAAGAAAAACCTAAAGAAAGCTTCTTTTCTCCCTGACCTGGCATAAAATATGTTACGTGGATGGTAAAATACATGGGATGTGGATTTTCCTCACATTTGATGACTGGTAGTGACTGGATTGAAACTGTGCATCAGGATTTCCAATCATTCACATTGCTCCTGAACCACTTGAGTTAACCGAGGTCACTTGACCTATTGCGTCATAGTCAGACCAGAATTGCTTAATCAAAAACAAACGATTTCCTTCTGTAAACAGTGTTTCATTCCAAACAATCCAATCCCTGAATTACCTCAGACCAGTTTTCATTGTGCATTAACCCTTTCTGGGCTGGTTTGTGGCTACAAGCTCAACCAGTGGGCAGGTTATGAATGACTTTGTCCACATTGATGATGGGGTACAGTTGTACCATGACAGTGCCTACCACATATAGAGGGGCACGTTAATGCCAGGAACTATTGCTAATTAATTGTTCCAATATAGTAACAGCCCATAAGCACACTCTTTGCAAAAAAATCAGAAAACAAGTTTTGTCTCACATGCGATTCCACAGCCTTGGTGTAATTGAGAGCGGGAAAAATAGCTTCCAATTCTTCAATCCCCACAGCGGCAATTGTTGAAAGCTAAACCTAAAAGTTCTTGGTCTGTGGGAGCTTGACCATACCCATTCAGGCTGCTTCTATTGTTCCAACCTTTTAAAAAAAACCCAAGGCTTCACAAGTTGTTTATCTTCTGATAGACTTTGCGTCACCTGTTCTCCAATCTCTCTAAAAGAAACCAGAACAAAACATACCTCTTAAAGCAACAGCATTGTCATAGTGGTACAGTGCTGTTATCTACCCAAAGTGGTATATATGACTTGGACTAAACATTGCTCGACCGAGACTGTGGGAGCAAGATGTCCATGTTGTCCTGTCTCCCTAACATGTTACTCACTGATTACCCTGGCTGTACCATTCATTTGGCCCTAATATTGTATACTGGAAGCTGCAGCTTGTATTATGAACATTCCTGATCTTTCCATAATTAGAGTTGGACAAGGAAAATATCATCCTGTAATATGAGGCAAGAAATCTGTAACTGAGATACAGCAATGACATCAGGTCTGGGATTGGGCTTTGAGGAGGACTCACTGAGGTGCCGTAGCATTGTGAACATGTGGAAAGGGTAGGGGAGTGTCAAGGGTTTCCAAGTGCCAAGTGAAATTGAAAGGATGGGAGGAATGGTTGTGCAAAGAGAGATTCTGCATGAGAGGGAGATGAAGATTTCTTCTATGAAGAGGCAGGCTCAGTGCAGGGTTTTCTGAAGTAAACCAAATAATGATTTCTCAGAAGTAGAGAATCTGAGTGATTGCGTGGATAATGTTTGAACAGCACTTCGGCGAAGACCGCTGAAGTGATTCTTTGAAAGAGGAAGTGTTGTGTAATTCAGCAGAGGATAGAATGTAGGCAAGGAATTCCGTGGTAGAGAGAAAGAGAGCGCTCAGTGGTCCTGTGACGGAGTGAGTGTTTAGTGATTCTGTGGTAGAGAGACAGTTTTGAGTAATTCTGTGATGCAGCAATCGCAGTAATTCTGTAGTGGAGACTGTGTGTGTAATTATTCTGTGGTGGAGAGAGAGTGTGTGGTGATTCTGTGATGGAGAGAGAGTGTGTGGTGATTCGGTGATTCTGTGATGTAGAGAGAGAGTGTGTGTGTGGTGATTCGGTGATTCTGTGATGTAGAGAGAGAGTGTGTGTGTGGTGATTCTGTGATGTAGAGAGAGTATTTAGTGATTCTGTGATGAGAAAGTGTGTGTAGTGGTTCTGTTATGGAGAGAGAGAGTGTGTGTGTGGTGATTCTGTGATGGAGAGAGAGTGTCTAGTGACACTGTGGTGGAGGGAGTGAGAGCTCAGTGATTCTGTGATGGAGAGGGAGCATAGTGACCCTATGTTGGGGAGAGAGGACTGTAATCCTGTGTTGTGGAATGTGTCGAGATTCTCTGATTCTCTGTCTAAGATCGTGTGTAGGACAGATGAGTGCAGGACAGATTCCTACCTGCACGGACGTTAATGAGCCAGATGGTTTTTACAATAACTGATGAGAGTGGTTATGGCTACCATCACTAAGATTCGCTTTATCTTGCAGATTTATTTGAATTAAAATCCCACGAGCTGGCTTGAAGGGATTTGATTTAATTTATTATTGTCACATGAACCTGAGCACAGTGAAAAGTTTGTTTTGTCTGCATTACATGCAGACATGCAAAATATCCTTAAAATCCTGAGGAAGAAGAGGCATTGTTGTGCCTTCTTGACCGTCACATCTACATGGGTGGTCCAGGACAGATTGTTGGTGATTGTCACTCCCAGGAACTTGACGGTCTCGACTCTCTCTACCTCAGCTCCATTAATGTAGATAAGGGCATGTCCTCCTCCTTGCTCCCTAATGTCGATGATCAGCTCTTTAGTTTTACTGACATTGAGGGAGAGATTGTTATCTTTAGCCCATGCCACCAGGCACTCTATCACTTTCCTGTATACTGTCTCATCGTTGTTTGATATCTGGCCTGTAATGGTGGTGTCATCAGCAAACTTGGAGATGGCAATCAAATGAAATTTGGCTACACAGTCATGAGTGTACAGGGAATACAGTAGGGGGCTGAGTACGCATCCTTGTAGGGCACCAGTACTGAGGATTATCATGGAGGAGGTGATGTTATCTATCCTGACTGATTGTGGTCTGTGGGACAGGAAGCTGAGGATTCAGCTGCAAAGGGCAGAGAAGAGATCTAGGTCTTGGAGTTTGGCGATGAGTTTGGATTGGGATTATAGTGTTGAAGGCGATAAATAGAAGCCTGACGTGGGTATCCTTATTACCCAGATTTACCAGGGATGATTGTAGGGCCAGGGAGATGGCATCTGCTGTGGACCTGTTGCGCCAGTGGGCACATTGCAAGGGAAAGAGGCAGGCTGGGATACTGGAGTCGATGTGAGCCATGACTAACCTCTCGAAGCACTTTGTAATTGTGGAGGCCAGAGCCGCCGGGTTTGAACCCGTATTCCCAGTGCATTAGCCTTGGCTTGTAGATTATTAATCCAGTAATTTATGGACTATGCTGTCATTGCCCCATACATCTCTCTCGTTTCAGTTCTCTTCCCAACCTTTAATACCTTTACTGCTTACATGAGCACTACCTCTTTCCTCACCTCAATTTCCTCTGCATGGATAATTCCACACTGTCAGACTCGTGCAGAAAGACCTGATGATGTGCTGGGCATGCTTGCTAGAGGCTGCGAATTATTCTGTGCCGGATTGTCAAATTCCTGGCAACATCTCAATCAGACCATGCCCCAGTCTCTTAGTTTCTACCAAATGCTGTCTGGGCCCGCTGTGCGTTTCCAACGCTTGCTGTTTCTGATTCAGCGAGAAGCAGCATTGAAAGCAGAGAGTTACTTTGTGAGGAAAACATCCCAGCAGATTGCCTTGTGGCTTGGGGAAAGGAATTCCTGAACGAGCCTGTTTCGGGGAGTAGGAAAGTAACCAAGAAGGGTCCGGCTACTTCAGAAGAGCAGCAGCACCTCATTAATCGTTTGGTCTCTTTGAGACTTTTCATTGTAAATGCTTTCTGCATTTTTATCAACACATGAATTGATTAGAGAACCGCATACATCTGGAATAGATTGTGGGCAGAGGCAGACTCATGACAACTTGATGTGGGAAATGCAACAATAGACTGGAGGGATCAGAAAGATACTATTGATGTTTAGTTTGTCCTGGAGATGGTCTCCCGGGATCTGACATTGAGGCGTACTTCAATTTGCCAAGTGTTGCCCATTGTTTGCCAATCAAGAATTTTTTTAATTGATGAAAATTCATTTAATTTGGGTGCAAGGTTCTATTCTCGAGCTCCGCAGCTCCCAGTCTGTTATCTCTCAGGATTTTGTTTTATACAGAGTCATACAGCACCGAAGGAGATTATTTGGCCGATCAACGTGTGCGCTGGGTCCTTGAAATTCAAAAGAAAAAGAAGGAGGCGCATTTTTGTCACAGGATTCACAACGCTGGTTGTCTTTACAGCCGATGCAGTACATTTGCAATGCAGTTAGCGGTGCAATGAGGGAGATGTGGCAGCCAATTTGTGCACAGCAAGGTCCCACGAGCACCACTGCGATAACCGCCAGATGTATTTTAAAAAATGTCGATTAATGGATACATGTTGGCAAGGATACCTATGCAGTTCTTCTTCAAAACAGTGTCATGGGATCTTTCACTTTCATCGAGAGGGTAGATGGTATTGTCTCATTTGGAAATTGGCACCTCCAACAGTGCAGCAGTCCCTCAGTGCTGCACTGGAATGGCATCTCTGACTTTTGTCCTCAAGCCTTGGAGTGGCACTTCAACCAGAAACCTTATTTAGTGCTCTTTTCCCCGTTGCCAAATTTGTGTGAACCCAAAGCCAAATACCGTTGAATCTGCTTCCATCATCTTTTCGGGCGGGGCATCCCAGATTACGACAACTCACTGTGCAAATGGACAATTCTCCTCCACTCTCCTTGGGTTCATTTACTTAACTGCCTGAAGTTTGTGTCCTCCAGTTACTGGTCCATCAGTTGAAATAGGTTCCACTTATTCACCTTCATCAAAACCTCTATGCTTCCTACTGGCCTTAATAAATCCCTGCTTAAATTCTCTGCACAAGGTAAAGCAATCGCAGCTTCTGAAGCTGCTCCATAGAACTGACGTTTGTGTTTTCATGCTAGTTAAACCTATCTGACTCCCAATACAAGGCCCAGCCATGTTTTGAAAATCCGTTAAGGTCTAGCCAGTGATTTGAAAAAGTTTAGAGTAACTTATTTGCGTTTGTATTTTATGGAGGTATTTGGAGGAGGTGATGGGGTCTTGCTGCCACTCAGGCATTTAACTGGACAGTGATGGGTCCTCCCCAAAGTCAATGGGGCCGACCATCTTGCCTGCTAATTAGCTGATCAGAAGACAACAGCAATATCGATTGGCGGCCATGCCAGGGAGGTAGTGACTACTGTCAACACCACACCCGCTCAAGGCCTAGGTCCCATTGCCAGATTTCAGGGCATCGGTGATGGGAGTGGGTGTCTCAGGAGGCAGTCATAGGACAGGGGCTCACCAGCAAGGCAAGGGGGATGTCTCTTCATGATGCCCACCTCCTTTTCCCTTTCCTGAGGCTGCGTGCCCTTGAACGAGGAAGCCTCCTGGGAGCCCCCTTCCATCCATGGAGTTAATACCCAGCAACATTGATGAGAGACCATTAAGTGGGCATTAACTTTCATGCTTCGGCGCTTCAAATGGTAGTGGATTGCGAAGGGAATCCATGGATGCCCAGCTGTTACTATCTTTATGTTAAATGCGTCCCACCTCGGCCACGAAGGCCATCATGGGGAAGGCTATTAAATATGCAACCTTTCATATCGCCGAGGATCAGATGTGCTTTCTTCTTTTAGCAACTTTATCAATGTATCTCTCTGTTTATGCACCCCTTTTTGATTTGTACCAATCCATTTATATGAATTTATTCTTCCTTCCAAGGTACATCACTTTACTCATTTCTGCATTAAATTTTATCACCGACATGGTCGCACAGTTCGGCAGCTCCTCCAGGGCTGCGTTTCTAAGGGTTGACTACCTTTGTGTTTTGTACCAGCTCTCTTCACAATTAGGCTCTGCCAGCACATTTCCAGGCCTCTCACTCCTTAGCAAAAGGCCGTGTTCTTAATGGTGCCTGCTGGGGGCATCCACTCTGTGCACCTCTCCCATCTGAGGCAGTGTTGTCTCTCCAGCCACACTCAGGTGCCTGCGTTGCTCCCAACCAAAACAGGAGCTCTGCTCTGAGCCAATCCACAGGCTGACGGCCTTCAAATCCTCTTATCGCTGGTGTGGCTTTTAACCTGGTTTGTGTCCCCGGTTAAACTGTTGGAAACAAAGCCTTTGGCAAATGCTCCCCTTTATTGAACATTGTCTTCTAAGTCTACGAAGGGACAAGCATATCGTAAGGCTCCACAAGGAACCACTACTTTGGAAACACTCGTCGTGTGATCTCACTTCACCGCCTTCCTGCTTGCATGTTTATCACAAACCCTTCACTCAGTACTCAAGGCCTCCTGGATACATGGAGCTTCTGATCTTTCAGCTTCCGCGCAAGTGTCCCCAGGTCGATGCACTGGAAACTGACAAGACAAATACAGAGGGAGAAAAGCGCAGAAGGGTAGGTGGGTAATGAGGTGGAGGCAGGAATGGTTTAAATGGTGAAAGCCATGGCAGTGGAAGGCCAAAGGAGACTCTGTTGAGAGCATTCCAGCGTGTTCCAATTTTTTATAAATTCAGATTTCCAGCATCTCTGGCATTTTGCCATTCACTTCTGAACAGATCAGTGGGGAAAAGGGTAAACAGAGGAAGTTGGAGCGGCCTCCTCATCTGAGAAGAGATGTTCTAGCTTTGGAGGGAGTGCAACGAGGGTTTACCAGACTGATTCCTGGGATGGCGGAACTGACATGTGGTTTGGACTATATTTGCTGAAGTTGAGACGAATGGAAAGCAGGGTGTGGTTTCACGGGGATCTATAAAATTCTAAGAAGAATAAATAAAGTAAACACAAGAAGGATGTTCCTATGACTAGGAAATCTTAAAACCAGTCTAAGGATATGGGATAGGCCATTGAGGACTAAAGCGAGGAAAGTTATTTTCATTCAGACAGTGGTGAGCCTGTGAACTTGTCTGGCGCAGAAAGCATTTGAGACTAAAACATTGAATTTTTCAAGGTGTTAGATGTAATGCTTAGGGCCAAAGGGTTAAAAGGGTATATGGAGAAGGTGGAGACAGGGGACTGAGTTGGGCGATTAGCCATGATCATATTGAGAGGTGGAGCAGACCTGTAGGGCCAAATGGTCTACTCCTGCCCCTATTTTCTCTGTTCGTAGATTATTCAGATTCCTATTCGAGTTGCCAAGCTCTCAGGCTGTAATCCTTGTATTGTAGAAGCAAGGAACCTTGGGAAATCGGCCACCTTGGCCGATAAAGCGTCCTCCACGCTTCAGTCTTACAAAGCGCTCGGAAAATGGACTGGAAATCAACCGGGAGCAGTTTGACTCTTGTATCTCAGCTCCACCTCAGGTGGTATGCTTACTTACTCACTGAGAAATGGCTTAGCAGTTCTACAAATGGAAGTCTGGAGTGATTGCAGGTGAAAAGTCTCATTAAGGGGTCAACTGGTATCATGTAGTGAGACACAGAAGAGTTATCATCACATGAGATTGTATCCGTTGGAACTGTGGCCTTGCTCAGTTTTGTTAATGTAGACACACACACACACAAGTCCCAGCTGTTTTCCTGTTGCATTACTCATGGGTAAACTGGAGCCTAGTTGTGATGATCAGCTGCAAACATTGGATCTGTGTTAAGAACCTGACCTGTGTCTTCAAAGTCATAACTCAAATACTCCGTGTATGAACTTAGGTCCCGGAGGTGAAAGGTTAGCACCTAACCCACAATGAGGGCTTCACTGAGTTCTAAACAATCGGTGAAGGAGCTCTAACATGTGGCATTTGCGATGAATGATCCATCATAACCTCTTCTAAGAGGTCGTCAGATAAGGAGCAGCTTAATTGAAAAGAAGAGAAGGGCTTGCATTGCTACAGGGTCTTTTGTGACCTCCCAGGGCTGCCCCCCCAGCCAATGAGACACTCCTTTTGATGTGCAGTCTTTGCTGCATTCTGGAAACGCAACGGGCGATTTGTGTGCAGCAAGCTCCCACAAACATCACTGTGATGATCCTTTTCTCAGTGACTTTGCTCAAAAGGTTTAAATTTCTCGTGGAAAAAAAAAACTCACTGAAGTTTTCGTATAAACCACAACCAGGTTCTGCAAGTACTGGAAAAGGTCACTTACCCTCGAGTCTCTCCAGACAGTTCCAGCTTTCCTTTCACCATTGGTTTTAATTATATTTTGCAAATTGCCTGCTTTAGCATTCTAACCAGAGTGTTGCTCTGCTCAGCAAACATTCTGCCCTCATCAGGTAAACCACATCGGGTTCAATCCTTTGAGAAAGGAGAAATGCATCGGAGAATTACTGGTTTCTTTAACCTTGTGATGGTGTTGGATTCTCGGTGCTGTGGAATGTCCAGCCTAGCTTCAGACTGTCAGTGCAGTGAAAGGTCAGGGCTAGCCTGTGGAAGCACAGGTCGTGTGCTGATGGATTGGTATTGCTGACAGCCAGAGGTTGTGATGAGTCTCTACCCCACAACCCAGCTCCGATGTGCAGACAAAGTTATATCTTGGGTTTGACACTCCGTTCCGGCTGATTTTGTGCGGAATTGTTTTGGAGACGCTAACTGAACAAATTTACTGATCCTGATTGTCATCCACTGAGGAAATTCACAGTGAGGACAGCTTCAAGTTTGATTTCGATGCTTGCCCAGGTTGAATAGCCCTTGTTGTTTTGGCTTCCGAATGAACAATGGCTTCAGGTTGAAAGCCATCAATCGATCGCATTAAAGGACAACACGGTGGCTCAGTGGTTAGCACTGCTGTCTCACATCACCAGGGACCTGGCTTCGATTCCAGCTTTAGGCAATCATCTGTGAGATGTTTGCACGTTCTCCCTGAGTTTGTGTGACTTTCCTTTGGATGCTCCAATTTCCTCCCACAATCCAGAGAGGTGCAGGTCAGGTTGGATTAGCTGTGGGTAGGCGGATAGGATTTTCTTTGGAGGATCAGTGTGGACTTGATGGGCAGAATGGCCTGCTTCTACATTGTAGGGATTCTATTTCATTGATTGGCCATTTGGTTTCGAATCATCTCAGATTTATTGAGATGGCTGATCAGTTCAGTTATCCTTTTAGACTAAAGCATACAATTCATGCAGATAACAATATGCTCCCCCTCCAATCAATGTACTGCAATGTGTACCTTACCACCAGGACTAAACAACCCACTCCCTTCACGCTTTGTTTGATTGCAGATCTGCATTAACGTCCTCTGCCCTGAATTATAACTACCCTTGACCGTCAAGGTGTTCAGAAATGAGCCCATTGAACTTTGTAGCCCAGTGCTTCTCCATTTCTGAGTTGTCTTAACCTGCACAATGTCAGGCAGGTTTGCAGATTCTTTGGGCCAATACGAGGGGTAAACAGAACCCCCCCGCCCCCTTGCCTTGATGCTATGGTCAGGAGGCTAAGGAAATTCAGCATGCCCAGCGGAAAGATGTTGTGAAACTTGAAAGGATTCAGAAAAGATTTACGAGGATGTTGCCAGGATTGGAGGATTTGAGCTATAGGGAAAGGCTGAACAGGCTGGGGCTGTTTTCCCTGGAGCGTTGGGGTGACCTTATAGAGGTTTACAAAATTATGAGGGGCATGGATAGGGTAAATAGGCAAAATCTTTTCCCTGATGTCAGGAAGTCTAGAACCAGAGGGCATAGTTTTAGGGTGAGAGGGGAAAGATATAAACGAGACCTACGGGGCAACTTCTTCACACAGAGGGTGGTACGTGTATGGAATGAGCTGCCAGAGGAAGTGGTGGAGGCTGGTACAATTGCAACATTTAAGAGGCATCTGGATGGGTATATGAATAGGAAGGGGTTGGAGGGATATGGGCCGGGTGCTGGCAGGTGGATCTAGATTGGGTTGGGATATCTGGTCGTCATGGAGGGTTGGACTAAAGGGTCTGTTTCCATGCTGTACATCTTAATGACTCCACGACTCTAAAAACTCTTACCAAGTTTTGTACATGCACCATTGAAAGCATTCTATCCGGGTGCTTCACAGCTTGGTTTGTCAACTGCTCTGACCGTGAGAAACTGCAGACAGTTGTGAACACAACCCAGACCATTATGCAAGCCCACCTCCCATCTATTGATTCCATCTATACTTCTCGCTGCCCTGGGAAAGTCAGCATAATCAAAGACTGCTCCCACCCCAGTTATAATCTCTTCCAACCTCTTCCATCGAGCAGAAGGTACAAAAGCTTAAACACATGGACTAACAGATTCAAGAACAGCTTCTTCCCCGTTGTTGTTAGACTTCTGAGCAGACCTCTCAAATTTTAAATTTAATGTTGATCTCACTCTTTGTGCAATCTCTCTGCAATGCTTACATTGTACGGCTCTGTTCTATTACCCATATGCACATTAGACCCAATGTCATTAATCTTATCTATGTCCCTCATGATTTTGTAAACCTCAATATGATCACCCCTCAACCTCCGACTTTCCAGCAAAAAATGTCCCAGTCTTTCCAGTCTATTTTTATGTCTCAACCTCTGCTTATATAGGGCAACATCCTGGTAAATCTTTTCTGAACCCTCTCCAAATTAACAATATCCTTCCTATAGCAGGGCGATGAGAACAGCACTTGGTACTCCACAAGAGGCCTCACCAATGTCCTTTACAATCTCAACATGATTTCCCAACTCCTATACTCAAAGGGCTGAGCACTAAAGACATGTGTGCTAAAACATCTTCTTAACCACCCTGTCTACCTGCGACACAAATTTCCCGAACAATAGCTGACCTTGGTTATGTGCTGTTGATTAGTTGGGGTGTGTGGTGATGTTGGATAGTTATTGCTGGAGGATTAAGGGCAAGTGAGTTGACAGAAGAGTGAGATAATGGGAGTAGCTGGAGATGAGGGGCAAAGATGTTTGAACTTACTGCTTTGATTCAATCATCTTGCTCCTCTTTCCTTTGTAAATCTGACCTGATTTGACCCGCTGCTGATTCCACTATTGCAGCTTGACTAAGGGATGATAGATTACTTACAGTATGGAAACAGGCCCTTCGGCCCAACAAGTCCACACCGACCCTCCGAAGAGCAACCCACCCAGACCCATTCCCCTACATTTACCCCTTCACCTCACACTATGGGTAATTTAGCATGGCCATTTCACCTAACCTGCACATTTTTGGACTGTGGGAGGAAACCGGAGCATCCAGAAGAAACCCACGCAGACACTGGGAGAATGTGCAAACTTCACATAGACAGTTGCCTGAGGCAGGAATCGAACCCGGGTGTCTGGCGCTGTGAGGCAGCAGTGCTAACTGCTGTGCCACTGTGCCGCCCACTGGTGTGTAATAATCTGATGAAGTAACACAGAAATATTAGACAATGACCATCTCCAACCCCTGCTCCTTGTGCAACTACCACACAGAACTTACCAACCAATTAGCACACTCCTCTCTCACAGGAAGAAGATTGTTTGTTTTACTTCAGTAAATTCTTCCTAATTGTCCTGATGAGCGCACGATTAGTAACTTCAACAAAATATGTAATTGTTCAGTAATACTCAAGTTGGATACTGCCAAACAATTGAATGCACACCAAATGATAAACTATCATATTTGGCAAAAGGTGTATGGGGCTTTATTTCATTTCAGAGGTTGGGAGTCTCGTGTAAAAATGTAGATCCGAACAGGTCGATTCGCATCGCAAGAAGAAAGAAAGGTGAGTGAGATTGCCATTTGTAACTCAGTTCTGGGTCCCACTTATCTGTATAGAAATAGTATGGCCCCCCTCAAGTAATGTGCTGGCCCGCACACATGAGCGTGCTTCTCAGCAGGACAGTGTTCATGTGTACGAACATTCTCTGATCTCTCACCCTCACCAAGACAACACAAAGGCCACTACTGGTTCTGTCCCTTGCGCGGGGAGAGACCGCTGAGCACGAGGGACTTTCTCAGCATTGAAGACCTGCCACATGTGGACTCTGTTACTCTGGCAGCCAAAACAGTGAAATAAAAATCTGATGTGAGCACACTGTTTGTGTTAATCCACTGCAGCCAATCTGCTTCTCATATTCAGAGATCACTTTACCAAATCCTTGTTTGGCCCGCTTCCAGACCTGGCTTAAAGCAAAACATTTGTTGTCGTCTCTTTGACATGATTCATGTTCCTTTCCAACACTGACTGCAGGTCGCCTGGATACAGAGCTCCTGCTGGATAAATCTGGTCCATCGCTTTTTAATGCAATTTAGCAAATAGCTCCCAGCACCCTTTTCGTAGTGAACACAGCTCACTGCACATTGGGAGTGGCAGAGAAGTGTTGAAATAGGCACGTCTGACATGGGGTCACCTCATGATCTGCTTCATCAATTTTGCCCAGGGGTCACAGAGACCACTTCGAGTTTCAGTCCCTTGGCGTGGTGAGATGGGCTCTGACAAAGGGTCACTGGACTCCTGTTTGTGTTAGCTCTGTTTTTCTTTCTCTGCAGATGCCTGGCAGAGCTGGCGAGTTTCTCTCGCACTTTCCGTTTCTGGTTCAGATTTCCAGCACCCGCAGTTCTTTATCTTAATTAAATATCCATGTTTCACACTATTGTACGGGGTCAGGTGACAAGACTGCAAAGGCACAGAGCAGCATGGGAATATTATCAGACCAAGTACTTCATCTGTCATCAGTGGGTATGAACACCCCAGATTTCAGATCTGTCCTCCCTAATTCTGGACTCTCCCACCAGAGCAAATAGGTTGTTCCTTGTCAACTCTATTAAATCCTTTAATTGCCTTAACTAGCTGAATTCAATAAGCTTTTAATCCTCTGTACTCCAGCGTTACTGCCTCCAATTATCGTCCGGTGACCCCTGTTTTTAAGTGCGTGCATGTGAACATGAGGAATACAGGCCGAGCTTATGCAATTTGCCCTATTAATCTTAACACCTTTAGCTCTTCAAAAAATGAAGATGCTTGAAATCAGAAACAAAAGCAGAAATTTCTGGAAAAACTCAGCAGGGCTGGCAGCATCTGTGGAGCGAAAGCAGAGCTAATGTTTTGTGTCCAGTGACCCTTCTTCGGTTCTGAAGTTATTCCAGCGATTTCCACTTTGAGCTCTGCTGTCATTCTCGGGGATCTCTGTTGCAGCCTCTCCCAGGTTTGTGCATCCTTTCTGATTAGTAGTGCCCAGAGCTCAGCACATTACTCCAGATCTGGTCAGCGTAGAGCCTTAAAGAACTGTGACATAACTTGCAACGCTTGTCTGGCAGTCCCCTAGGTTTCAGTAATTTGTGTACGCGGACACTTAAATCATTAAGCTCTTCCCCACCAATTAGAAAACACTGCGATCTCTCAAGACCATAGTGGGTGATCTCACGCTTCCTGCATTAAATTCCATCATACCCTTTCTGCTCAGTACCTTAATCGATCAGTATCCCTTTGAAGTTTTTTCACTTGTTCATTTTGCATGCTACCACAATCTTTCTGCCACAATTTTCACCATCTCTAACTCCTCCATTCTCCCTTGACAATCCAGTTTCTAATTGTCCCACTCCCCACTTTTCGCCCCCCCCGACAATCCAGACTCTGACCGTCCCGTCCTTCAATCCCGCTTCCCAATCGCTGACTCCCCTACCCCTCCATTCTCTGGTTCTCCCACTCCCTATTTTCGAACCTCCACTCCCCCACTCAAATAGTTCAATCTCTGCCTGCCTCTCTCCTTGACTCCCCCAATGCTACTGTTCTCTAATTTTCCCACTTTTTTTAATTGATAGGCTAAAGGACATTCGTGGACCAAATGGGTTTTCCCAACAATTGACAATCGTTTCATAGTCATTATCAGCCCCTCAATGCTAAATTCTTTATTGAATTCAAATTCCACCATCTGCCATGATGGGCTTTGAACCTGCATCTCAAGAACTATAGATGAGTGTCTGGGACAAAAGTCTAGTGATGATACCGAGAGGCCATTGCTTTACTTCCCAATCTTTGACTGTTCCCACTCCCTGATCTCCAACTCGCCCATGTCACAGCATGTCTGAAGTGCTTTGGAGCTGTAGGAACCATTTATCCAAGCATGCCAGCATTGGTTCTATTACCTAGTGCTGATCTCTTACCTTTTTGCCATATTCATGCAGTCCAATTCAATCCAAATAATCTTCATCGTCCCTCTTGAATACCTCAATTAAACCTGTCTCCTTTATGTTACACATGATCTCGTCTAAGTAGAACCTTAAACATAAGTTACATAAATTCCATCTTCCACAATCCACTAGTTTTCTTTTGTGATTTGTTACATGTACAAGTACATCCACTTCTGGATCCCTGACTCCCTCATACCTGCTCTCTGATTATCCTCCTTCCTGACTCTTGACCCCATCTCCACCTCTCCACCCCTGTCTCGATCTCCAACCATCTCCCCATCTCGATTTCTACCTTCCCAGCCCATCTCGATCTCTACCTTCCCAGCCCATCTCGATCTCTACCTCCCCACCCCATCTTGATCTCCACCTCCCCACCACCGACTCGATCTCTAACCATTCCCCCATCCCAATCTCTTCCACTTCCTGATCCCCGACTCACCCATTGCCCTCTGTGAGTTTTCCATTCTTCAATCTCCAAATTGCCAATTTCTCTGACCTGTGACTTGCTTAATCTGAGATCCCTACTCCACATCCACCCTCCTAACCAATTCCCTACTCACATCACAAGTTTAGTTCTACAGTCTTTTACTTTTTCACTGACAGTCTGTCATGTGGAATCATGTTGAAAGCCTTCTGAAAGTGCATGTGAACAACATCCAAAGACATTGAATTTGATATGGAGGAACAGCTTTTTATCTTCTACTTGGGGATTCTGCAACCTTCAAGGCTCGATATGGAGTTTAATAATTTTAGAGCCTGGATAACTCTGTATTGATTACCCATCCCCATACCCATGTCCTGTCGGGGCATCTGTTGCTTTCAGCTCTACCCACCTACTTTCAACTACTGATAGGCCCCATTACCACATTGTTAGCTTTTGCTCTGCCCTGAATTGCTATCAACTATCCCTTTGTCTGCCTAACTTTCTTCATCTATTTCTCTCTGGGCTCCACCTCCACCTATCCACTCACTCCTTTTCCCCTGCCTCCAACCTGCTTCATCTGCATTAATACCATCTTTTTCTAGATACTGTCATTCCTGAAGAAAGGTCACAGAACTTGAAATATTAATTTTGTCTTTCTCTCTCCACAAATACTGCCAGACCTGCTGAGTTTCTCCCACAATTTCTGTTTTTGTTTCACATTCCCAGCATCAACAATTTTAATTTATCATAGAGTCATGAGACCATAAGACATAGCAGCAGCAATTAGGATACTTAACCCGTCAAAACTGTTCTGCCATTCAATCGTGGCTGATGGAGTTAAAAAACCTATTTTCCTGCTTTCTCCCTGTAACCTTTGACCCCATTGGCAATCATAGAGTCATACAGCACAGAAACAGACTCAGTCCAACCAGTTCATGCCAAACACAATCCCAAACTAAACTAGTCCCACCTGCCTGCACTTGTCCCAAATCCCTCCAAACCTTTCCTTTTCATTTACTTATCCAAATGTCTTTTAAATATTGTAACTGTACCCACATCCACCACTTCCTCGGGAGGTTTATCCCACATGTGAACAATCCACTGTATAAAGATTTTGCCCCCACATATCCTCTTTAAACCTCTTTCCTCTCAACTTAAAAATGAGCCCCTGCTCTTGACATTCTCCATTCTAGGGAAAAGGCACCCACCACTAACCCTATCTACACCCCTCATAAATCTCTATAATGTCACCTTTCCACCTCCTATGCTCCAGTAACAAAAGTCCTAGCTTATCCAGCCTTCCTTTATAACTCAAATCTTCCACACCTGGCAACATGCTAGTAAATCTCTTCTGAACCCTTTCCAGCTTAATTGTATCCTTCCTTTAACTGTGCAACCAGAAATGGAGGCAGTACTCCAGAAGAGGCCTCACCTTGTCCTGTGCAACTTCACCATGATTTCCCAACTCCTATACTCAAAGGACTGAGCAATGAAGGCAAGGGTCTTAACCACGCTGTCTATATGTGATGCAAACTTCAAAAAATTATATACCTGAACGCCTCAGTCCCTCTGTTCTACAACACTCCCCAAAGCCCTGCCATTATTTGTATAAGTCCTTCCCCTGTTTGTTGTACCAAAATGCAACATCTTCCATACTTCTCGAGAAAATTCAAACACATTTTCGAAGACATAACTTATATTTAATAAATTTGTGCTGACTTGATCAATTCACAGTCCTCTGAGTGCTCAGTCAATCTACCCCAGCTAAGAGATTCTAAAACCTATGCCAAAAAGATTTTAGAATATTCATGGGTTTTTATCTCCCACACTGCTTAACTGATGGAGTGATGAGAGCAATGTTCCAATCCAAGGGGACAGTTCCTGATTCAGGAAAACTTTGCATGATAATTCTAAAATGATCAATAATCTGCTCCCCTACTTTTAGTAGACACTACCTTCAATCTTATTATTTTCTCTACTTCTATCTTTTATATTGACATCAAATCCAATAAACTCCTGAGAGTTACCTTTGACTTATCTTGTACCTCCATATTATTCCTTTCCTGTACTGTGAACATAATTTGAAATAATTTTTATCAGTTCCCGCCATTTGCCTATTTTCAGTTAAAACGCCACCTCTGTTTGTGTTTAAGGAGCCTTCATTAACTTTAAGCCCTTGTGTCTCTCTTTTGACAGACTTTTCAAAACGTCTAGTGCTGATCTTGGTTTCAGTTGCAAGTATCTTTTTTCATTGTGCCTTTCATTGTGACTCAATGCTTTCTTTCTGTTGTTCCTTGTATCTGGTCCAGTCCATGGATTGACCAATCT
This sequence comes from Chiloscyllium punctatum, assembly GCF_047496795.1. Classification (NCBI taxonomy): domain Eukaryota; kingdom Metazoa; phylum Chordata; class Chondrichthyes; order Orectolobiformes; family Hemiscylliidae; genus Chiloscyllium; species Chiloscyllium punctatum. The sequence goes on from NC_092744.1 coordinate 79,287,846, forward strand.
TCTTTGTACTCATGTAAGCACTATCTTTAGTTTTAGACTATTTCATGTATTTTTTTTGTTGACTATGGTGCACTGACCTGAATGTGAACTTACCATGTGCTCCATCTGATAGATTCATGCTTTTATTAAAATAGCAGCAGAGGAATGTGGTAAGTTTATACATGTTAATATCTCCACCCGGAATGTGTTGGTCTATCTATCCTCAGCTGTTTCTTCACATACTTAGTTTTAATGTTGCAATTTGCTGTTTTCAAAGAGCAAAATAGCTGAATAAAATTAATTATACTGGCCAAGAGATAGCGAGAAAGAGAGATTGTGATGTGACTGCATACAAGGGGAAGCTGGAACAGATTACTATTGAGTCCATTTTGGTCCAAGCTTCTCTTGTTTGAACCATGTTCCTGAATCAGGATGACTATTGTTATCAGTTAGGTAGCCATGGAATGTGTCTGTTGCGTGAGATGGTATGAAGTCTTGTCACTTGAGGTCCTATTTTAGTGGGTGGAGATCAATATGGCACATATCTTGAAGTGTTTAAATCATCCCCATAGCTCTTCATGTTGAAGCAATTTGGCTGAGTGTCCGCTCTCAACTTTGTTATCGCATACCTCCACACTTTGGGATGCTACTGCGGATTTGAAGTATTTCTGGGGGTGTGATTGTCTGACATTTGATTATCTGCCATTCAATCACATGATACCCTTTGTGTCCGTAGCTATGTCGGATAAACAGGTCATGCAACCCAAGCAGTCCATTCATTCTCAGTTTGAGTCTTTCCCACCTTTTCTCATGGATGAAGAGACACCGTGGTGGATTGCTGACCAAAATCAAAATCTAGCAAGACTGCTCCACTGAGCTGCCCTGAAGCTGTCGAGAGCAGCACTCCTAATGAAGAAAGTGGCGGATGCAGCGACAAGAGTGTGTGAAATTGTCCACGTACATCATGAAGCAGCAGTTCGTCATGCTGTGACCCAGCCGCGGCCATGCCTAGACCATGCAGGCAAACTACCAACAAGACACGCCCTCCATGTGTTGCAACAAGTAGCAGCAGGAGGGTGGCCTGTTACTACAAGGGTATGTTGGGCAGTTAGAGATAATTTGACAGCCCATGATGGCATATTATGCAAATATTGTACGAAGGAAATAGTCATTATCCTGAAGGTTATGGGGGAGAAATGCTAAAGCAGGTCAGTGCATGCCATGAAGGAATTGGGTCAAATCTGAGAAAGGTAACAGATGTGTTTTACTGGCCAAATATGAGCAACAAAATCAAGGACCATGTCAGCCAGTGCAGTGCCTGTCATTAAGTACCAAGCAAAGCAAGTTGGAGAAGGTGATGATATCTCAGACAGGACGTGGATGAAGCCGGGAGCAAATCTGTTCACGCTGGCGGGAACTGATGATGTTGCTGTAGGGTGACCATTCCATACTGACTATTGGGAAGTGAACCAATGAGTTTGATGACTGCTACTGAGTTGGTTGAATACCTGAAAGCACACTTCAGTCATGACTGCATCACCCACATTAGCATGAGTGACAATGGCCCTCCGTTCACAAGTGAAAGATTCCGTCATTTCTTAAAGGCTTGGGGAATATCATAGCACTTGGTTATCTCCATGCTCTCCCCAAGTCAAATGGAAAGGCTGAAGGGACAGTGAAAGGAATCACAAAGAAATGTGGCAAATTCTGTGCTGAAGTACATGAGGCAATTTTTGAATGGACAAACACATTGACTGAATGCATGGGAAGTAAACCCAGGACAAAGACTATTGTCACACCGCATCAAACTGTTTTTCTGATATCAAAAAAAGTGACTGAAGCCAGAAATATTATTGGATAAATGACAAAATCAAGGTGAGATAGCAGAAATTGAGAGTTGGTGCTGGAAAAGCACAGCAGGTCAGGCAGTATCCGAGGAGCAGGGGAATCGATGTTTCGGGCATAAACCCTACCTGATGACTCTGCCCGTCTCTGACCTCCAGCATCTGCAGTTGTCACTTTTTCCCTGAGACAGCAGAAAGCCAAGTTTCATTTTGACAAAACTGTGAGACCAGCAACGGAGTTGAACATTGGAAAGCCAGTCAGGGTACAAACTTTCAATGCTCTCATTAAATGCAAGACCTTGTAACAGTTTTGGAGCTGAAAGGAACGGTTGTCACCTTGATCCCAGTGCAGCAGTTCCCTCTGGAGAAGCTGCTTGAAAGCAGCTGATTAGGAAGAGGTGAACACCACAGACGCAGCAGCACTCGTCAGACCCAGAGGTGCCCTGCAATCTGACAGTAACGATAGAACAACTGCAGGTACCAACACAATAAATGACACAGGAACAACACTCCCTCAGGAAACGGCAACTATTTAGAATAACAACCAATGACAACAGTACATGCACATCCCATGCAGAGACCAATACCGCTTTGTGTACGATACAAATGTATAGACTGATGGGAATAATGAATTGCTAAGGCATAAGATTATCTGCGTGTATAGTTGGTAACTGAGTAAAACATGTTTGGATTGCAATGCAAACATGTACAAATGTTCCTGCTAGTCTGTTGTAGTCTTGTGACTTCTACGATGCAATAAACATACAGTAAGCTGACATCTTGAGCTCACTTCAGAAAAGACATTGTGTTGAACACAGTGCTGAGAGTATACTCAAAGCTAACCTTTCACTTTAAAATACCTCTATTGGATGTCTCAGCCTTCACTCTCAAGAGAAAGGAAATCCAGCCTTCCTCTTCTGATAGGTGCACACACTCATATCTAGTGTCATCAGTGTAAATCTTCACTACATTCTCCTCAGTGCCTCTGATGCTTTTTCATAATATGGCCCCCCAGGACTGCAGGTAGTTTTACATATGTGGTACACTCATCTCGGAATACATTTTGAGCCATTGATCGAGAAGAGGAAACGATTTTTTCAAACTTTCTTCAGTTCCACATCCTCACCCTTTAGGGGACCAAGGTTCATTTTATTTACTGTCTTCCTTTATATATGATTGGAGAAGCTTTAACTGTCTGCTTTTATATTCCTTGCTAGTTTTCGTTCATTCTGCAAAGGTCCCCTTTTTTATACTTCTTTTAGTCATCCTTCGCTGGATTCTATAGAAATCCTAATCCTCTGGCCCACCACTAATCTTTATGGCTTTTAACTTTTCTCTTTCAGTTTGATTCCATTCTTAATTTCCTTAATTAATCATGATGGTGCACCTTTTAGAATTTTTCTCTATTTAAATCGTCTTTGGGAGTCATAAAGTATTTCTGTAAATGGAAATATTTGGGTCTGGGTCTGACCTGGTGCCTTCTTACCTTGTAAACTTCTCATGCAGATAACCTGGTCATTGTATTATAAAGCCATTTTTTTGTTCAATCATGGGAACGAGGGCATCACTCATTAGTGCCAGCATTTATTGCCCATCCCTAATTGCCCAGAAAGCTGTTAAGTGTCAACCACATTGTTGTGGGTCTGGAGTCACATATATGGCAGATTAGATAAGGATGGCAGTTTCCTTCCCGAAAGGACATGAGTAAACCAGAGATTTTTCCTGACAATTGGTAATGGATTCATGGTCATCATTAAGACTCTTAATTCCGGATTTTAGTAAATTCAAATTCCACCATCTTCCCTGGGGCAAATGGAACTATCAGGATTCTAAATAATATGTTGTGGTTCTGTTCGCCGAGCTGGGAATTTGTCTTGCAAACGTTTTGTCCCCTGTCTAGGTGACATCGTCAGTACTTGGGAGCCTCCTGTGAAGCGCTTCTGTGCTGTTTCCTCCGGCATTTATAGTGGCCTGTCTCTGCCGCTTCCGGTTGTCAGTTCGAGCTGTCCACTGTAGTGGCCGGTATATTGGGTCCAGGTGGATGTGTTTGCGACCTGGACCCAATATACCGGCCACTACAGTGGACAGCTCGAACTGACAACCGGAAGCGGCAGAGACAGGCCACTATAAATGCCGGAGGAAACAGCACAGAAGCGCTTCACAGGAGGCTCCCAAGCACTGAGGATGTCACCTAGACAGGGGACGAAACGTTTGCAAGACAAATTCCCAGCTCGGCGAACAGAACCACAACAACGAGCACCCGAGCTACAAATCTTCTACCAAACTTTCTAAATAATATATCTTGAGAGGTCAAGGTATACACAGAACCTCAAAATGTATAAGGGAATAGTTCTGAAGGGGTTAGAGTTGCCGACCCCACTAAGTCCTGCCAAACCTGGCAATGTCATACGGACTTGGGTTGGAAAAGGCCTTGCATTTTAAGATCTTGTACAATAAAGTCAAATATTCACAGATCTCCCAATTTTCTTCATGACTGTGTCTAAGTTGCACTTGCTTGCTATTATTCAATTAACGATGCCTTGATTAAAACAAGACCCTCCTTTTTAAACTCTCTAGTGGTTTTCCTATGCTATTGCAAACACATACACCGAGTCAAGGAAAGGGATAGTGGCAGCAAACTACCCAATGGTTTCAATCCAGTCATGATTGATATCATCGCACATGCAACATAATATAAATTCAGATGTGGATCAACCATGGTCTAGTTCCATGATGGAGCAGATTAGTGGGCGGCATGGTGGCACAGTGGTTAGCACTGTGAGGTTAGCACTGCTGCCTCACAGCGCCAGAGGTCTGGGTTCAATTCCCGCCTCAGGCGACTGTCTGTGTGGAGTTTGCACGTTCTCCCTGTGTCTGCATGGGTTTCCTCCGGGTGCTCCGGTTTCCTCCCACAGTCCAAAGATGTGCAGGTCAGGTGAATTGGCCATGCTAAATTGCCCGTAGTGTTAGATAAGGGGTATGGGTGGGTTGCGGTGTGGACCTATTGGGCCGAAGGGCCTGTTTCCACACTGTAAGTAATCTAATCTAATCAGATTTGAAGGGCTGAATAGCCTACTCATGATCCTAAGTTCCTACTTTGCTTGTGATCTCTAACGGAATGTGCTATAAACTGACTACAAGGTGAGTAAATTAAGGTACTGATCCAACTGTGAATGGTGGAGCCTCTTAATGGAACAGTCAGTTATAGAAGGAATGACTCAGGTGATGAAGACTTCTTTGAAAAGATCTTGCCTCGAGAAAGTTACATCAGAACAGCAGTCCCAATTCATCGTTCCAGAGTCTTTGATCGTTGCTGCCCTGCCCAAAGTCTGTTGCAATTGAATGATTATTCAATAAATAAGGAGAAAATCTTTCCACTGGCCAAGGTGCCAGTAAGCAGAGGAGATGGTTAATTGGCGGAGAACGCAGGCAAGGAAGTTTCTTTTAATCGCAGCTTGTTGTTGCAATCTGGAATGAACTGCTTGGGAAAGTGAGGAATGCAGGTTCAATCGTAATTTCCCAAAATAATTGGTTATATACTTGTAAAGAATGCAGGGCTATGGGGAAAGAACAGGAGAGTGGAACTAAATAAAGATATGCTTTCAAAGAGCTGGCATAGGTAGAGTGGGCCCAAATGGCCTCCTCCTGTGCTGTCATAAAAGAACAAAGAACAGTATGGCACAGGAACAGGCCCTTCAGCCCACCAATTCTGTACCAAGATTTGATGTCTTTCTAAGTTAAAAATACTTTGCCTCTACAAAAGTCTGTATCCCTGTAATCCCTGACTATTCGTATATCTGTGAAGATGCCTCTTAATTGTTGCTATTTTATCCACCTCCATGACCACCTCTGGCAGTACATTCTAGACACTTACCACAGTCAGTGTTAAAAAAAACTTGCCTCTCACGTCTCCTTTAAACTTTTACCCCCTTTTATCTTAAACCTATGTCCCCTAATAATTGACATTTCTAGGAGAAAGATATTCTATCCATGCCTCTCATAACCTTGTAAACTTGTATCGTTCACCCTCATCCTTCAAGTGAAAACAAACCAAGTTTGTCTAACCTCTCCTCTTAGTTAATACCATCCACACCAGATTTGGAATCACTGTACCATTTCTGACCCTCTCCAAAGCCTCCATTATCCTTCTAGTAGAAGTGATGACCAGAACTGCACACAATATTGCAAATGTGACCTCACTAAAATACAGCTGCAACATGATTTGCCTTTTTTTTAATATTCTGTGCCCAGACTAATGAAGGCATGCATGACGTATGTCTTCTTAACCACTTTATCCACCTGTGTGGCCACTTGCAGGGAATTGTGGACTTGTATGCCTAGATCTATCTGTATGTTGATGTTGCGAAGGGTTCTTCCATTTTCAGTACACTGCCCTCCTGCATTAAGTCTTCCTAAAACCATCACCTGACATTTGTCCGGATTAAACTCCACCTGCTATTTCTCTGCTCAAGTCTCTAGCCTATCTATATCTTGCAACAGTCTTTACCAATCCTCCTCATTATCTGCAGCTCCCCCAATCTCTGTGTCATCCACAAACTTGTCAATAAGACCACCTATCTTCTCCTCCAAGTTATTTATATATATTACAAACTACAATGGTCCCAGCACAGATCCCTGCAGAATACCACTGATCACAGGGAACACCACAGTCACCACTGATCGCTCAATTATAAACCACCCTTCCACCGCTACTCTGTCTTCTGTGTGTAAGCAGTCGTACCAACTCATTGCAGATTTCATGTGACTTCATCTGTTGTATCGGCCTGTCATGAAGGAACTTGCTAAAGTCAGTATAGCCAGGGTCTACCGCCCTGCCCTCTTCAATCATTTTTGTCACTTCCTCAAAAACTCCAACATGTTTCTGAGGCGCGACCTTCTCCACAGAAAGCCATGCTGCCTATCACTGGTAAGTCCAAAGTTTTTCCAATTCCTATCCCTCAGAACCTTCACCAGTAATTTTTCTATTACTTTTGTAAGGGTCATGGGTCATGGTAAGGAGCAACGTTGGCTATTCTCCAGTCCTGTGTCAACTCTCCTGTGACGAAAGACGATGCAAAGATTTCTTACAAAGCCCGAGCAATTTCCTTACCTGCCTCCCTCAGCATTCTGGGATAGGTCCTTTCAGGTCGAGAGGGACTTTTTTTTAACCTTAATGCTTTTGACAGCACCCATACCAGCTCCTTTTTTAAACTGACGTCCCCTAGAATATCAACATGCCCCTGCTGAGGCTCACCATCCACCATGTTCTTTTCTTTATGCGTACTGATGCAAAGTATTTATGAAGGACCTCACCCATTTTCTCTGGTTCCATGCATAAATTCCTTTCTCTGTCCTTGAGTGGACCTGTCCTTTTCCTAGCTACTCTCTCACTCCATATATAAAACACCTTGGAATTTTTCCTGTTTGACCAAGAACATTTCATGGTCCCTTTTAGCCCTCCTAATTTCTTGCTTAAATTCTTGCCTGCTATGTTTGTATTCTTTGAGGGCTCTGTCTGTCTTCAGTTTGCTAAATTTTGCGTACACCTTTTTTTTGACTAAGCTCTCAATTCCTCTCGTCATTCAAGGTTCCTGAATCTTGCCATCGTTTCCTTTATTTTTACAGGAACATGCTGTTCCTGGACTCTAATCAACTGGCTATTAACATATTCCCGTATGCCAGATGTGGATTAACCCTCCACAGCTGCTCTCAGTCTACATTCCCCAGTTCTTGCCTAATATTGTTGTATTTAGCCTTCCCCCACTTCAGTGCTTTCACCCAAGGACTACTCCTATCCTTATCCATAAGTGACTTATATCTTGCAGAGCTATGGTCACTGTTCCCAAAATGCTTCTCTGCTGAAACTTCAGTCACCTGGCCAGGCATTATCCCCAGTATCAGGTCTAGCATGGCTCCTTCCCTAGTTAGATTTTTACATGTTGTATGATAAAACTGTCCTGGACACACCTAACAAATTCTTCCCCATCAAATCCCCTGTCACTAAACAACTGCCAGTCATTATAGGGGAAGTTGAAATCACCCATTGCAACCACCCAGTTGGTTTTACATTTTTCCATAATTTGCCCCCATATCTGTTCCTCTATCACCTTCTGGGTGAGTACAACATAGAACAATACAGCGCAGAACAGGTTCTTCGGCCCTCGATGTTGCACCGACCTACACTATCCCAAAATCATCCATGTGCTTATCTAAGGATTGTTTAAATCTCCCTAATGTGGTTGAGTTGACTACATTAACAGGTAGGGCATTCCACACCCTCACCACTCTCTGCGTAAAGAACCTGCCTCTGACATCTGTCTTAAATCTATCACCCCTCAATTTGTAGTTATGCCCCCTCGTACAAACTGACGTCATCATCCTAGGAAAAAGACTTTCACTGTCTACCCTATCTAATCCTCTGATCATCTTGTATGTCTCTATCAAATCCCCTCTTAGCCTCCTTCTTGCCAATGAAAACAAGTTAAAGTCTCTCAGCCTTTCCTTGTAAGACCTTCCCTCCAGACCAGGCAACATCCTGGTAAATCTCCTCTGCATCTTTTCCAATTCTTTCACATCCTTCCCGAAATATGGGGACCAGAACAGAATATTCCAAGTATGGCCACACCAGCGTTTTGTACAGTTGCAGCATAATATTGCGGCTCCGGAACTCAATCCCTCTACGAATGAAACCTAACACACCATATGCCTTCTTAACAGCATTATCCACCTGGGTGGCAACTTTCAGGGATCTATGTACATGGACTCCAAGATCCCTCTGCACATCCACACTACCAAGAATCTTTCCATTGACCCAGTACTCTGCCTTCTTGTTCTTCTTCCCAAAGTGCATCACCTCACATTTAGCTGCATTGAACTCCATTTGCCACCTCTCAGCCCAATTCTGCAGTTTATCCAAGTCCCCCTGCAACCCGTAATATTCTTCCACACTGTCCACTACTCCACCAACTTTAGTGTCATCTGCAAATTTACTAATCCATCCACCTATGCCTGCATCTGAGTCATTTATAAAAATGACAAACAGCAGTGGTCCCAAAACAGATCCTTGTAGCAGACCACTAGTAACCGGACTCCATGCTGAATATTTTCTATCAACCACCACTCGCTGCTTAACTGCCTTAGAAAGCCAGTTTCTAATCCAAACTGCTAAATCACCCTCAATCCCATGCCTCAGCATTTTCTCCAACAGCCTACCATGTGGAACCTTATCAAAGGCTTGACTGAAGTCCGTGTATACCACATGAACTGCCTTAGCCTCATCCAAATGCTTGGTTACCTTCTGAAAAACCTCAGTGAGGTTTGTGAGACACGACCTGCCCTTGACGAAACCATGTTGACTCTCTGAAATCAAATTATTGCTTGCTAGATGATTATAAATCTTATCTCTTATAATCCTTTCCAAAACCTTTCCTACAACCGAAGTAAGGCTCACTGGTCTATAATTACCTGGGTCATCTCTACTGCCCTTCTTGAACAATGACACAACATTTGCAATCCTCCAGTCCTCTGGTACCAACCCTGTAGACAATCATAACTCAAATATCAAAGCCAAAGGCTCTGCTATCTCTTCCCTAGCTTCCCAGATAATCCTCGGATAAATTCCATCCGGCCCAGGGGACTTGTCTACTTTTACTCCCTCCAGAATTGATAACACCTGTTCATTGTGGGCAGCACGGTGGCACAGTGGTTAGCACTGCTGCCTCACAGCGCCTGAGACCCGGGTTCAATTCCCGCCTCAGGCGACTGACTGTGTGGAGTTTGCACGTTCTCCCCGTGTCTGCGTGGGTTTCCTCCGGGTGCTCTGGTTTCCTCCCACAGTCCAAAGATGTGCAGGCCAGGTGAATTGGCCATGCTAAATTGCCCATAGTGTTAGGTAAGGGGTAGATGTAGATGTAGGGGTATGGGTGGGTTGCGCTTCGGCGGGGCGGTGTGGACTTGTTGGGCCGAAGGGCCTGTTTCCACACTGTAATCTAATCTAATCTAATCTAATCTAATCTAATAACTAACCTCGATCCTTTCAAGTCTAATATCTCGTACCTCATTCTTCAGGGTAGCCAGGGAGGCCTGTAATTACGATTCTACAAATTCTATATGAAGGAGTGAAAGCAAGTGTTAAAGGCTGCAGCAACAGGGAGTTCTGCGGAAAGGTTACCGGACCCGAAACATTAACTCTGATTTCTCTCCACAAATGCTGCCGGGCCTGCTGAGCTTTTCCAGCAATTTCTGCTTTTGTTAGCATCAATTAGAATGTGTTCAGATTTAAAAAAGGAACTTTAAAAATCGTGCTGGACGCTGTGAGTATAATGTCCGTCCCTATTGCCATTGAGCCATTCATGGTGGTTCTGAGCACAGGCAGAGGGGAAATGGGCAAATCCTGAGGCACGTGAACTTATTTTCACACATGGAAGGGAGGAGGTGCTTTTGAGTGACAATCGTCCTGTTTTACACCACGTGCAAAGCCTCTTCCTTCATACCAGAGAGCTTCGAAATGGCATTGTGCCTGGACTGATAGCAAATAAGGATGGCTTTAAAATGCCAACAATCACCTGATGCTCCGAAAGCTAGTGATTTCAAATAAACCTGTTGGATTATAATCTGGTGTTGTGTGATTTTTAACTCTCCAAATCGTGAACACTCAGAGAACGCTGCCTACAGCGTAGGCATGGAATTGCTTCCCATTCACCTGCCCACCCATCCCTGTGTACAGATGAGGGACAGGAAAGACCAGGCCCCCTCCCCCGAGGCAGTGTTCAGTGCAGTCACAGTCAGTTGATTCCTGTGGGAACTTGGATGCACGAGTGGGAAGAGCAGAGTGAAGGAGCCGTGTGTGCTGTCCATTACTGAAAGGCTGAAAACAGATATTGTTAGGTTCTCTATGGAGATCCTGTACAAAAAAAAGGCAACTTTCATCTGATTGCTCAGTCTGTCCGTTGTCTGTGAGAGCACGAGTTTGTCTCAATTGTCTGTTGCCATGGTTCCTTGGAGCTTGACCCTCATTTCCTCTCAAGAATGTGATGTCTTGTTTTTTCTTCAGAGGCGCTGAATGCAGGAATTGCTTTATCAGCTTCAATCCAAGGGGACAAAAAAGATTTCAAGTTAAAAGGGTCTTTTTTTGGCATTTTTTTTGTTACGATAAGGTGAGAAAACCACAGTAAGTTGGAAATGCTTTCCAATTAGTCTAAAACAAAATAATTGAAGAGTAGAAAGGGGACCACAGCCGCACTGAATTTCATTGTCAAGATAATGGGTTGGACTGGCATTCTCTCTGTTACGACTGCAGAGGGTCACAGTAAGACCTTGTTTCCGAGGAGGTGGGGGTGCTGAAGAAAGGACAGTTGAAGGCCAAGGATATGAACACTGGATAATAGAACTCCATCTACTCACCCGCTGTGAGTACTGATCACTCTCCAGGCAGGTACAGCACTGGGTTAGATCCAGAATAAAGCTCCCTCTACACTGTCCTATCAAACACTCTCAGGACAGGTAGAGCATAGGGTTATATGCAGTGTAAAGTTGTCTCTGCACTGTCCCCATCGAACATTCCCTAGACAGGTACAGCGCTGGGTTAGTCACAGAGTAAAACTGCCTCTACATTGTTCCCCATCATACACTCCCAGGACAGCTACAGTGTGAGTTTAAATAATGGTAAAGCTCCCTCTCCACTGTCCCCATTAAGCACTCTCAGGACAGGTACAACACAGAGTTGGATATAGTAAGGTTGCCTTCTGTCCCTGTTAAACATTCCCAGGACAGGTACTGCTAGGTGTGAGATACAGAGTAAAGATGCCACTATTCTGTCACCATTAATCACACTCAGGACAGGTATGGCATTGCGTTACCTGTGAAGCTGCCTTCACACTGCCCTGACCAAACCCGTCCAAGACAGATAAGAGTCGAAATGTGCGGTGCTAGGAAAGCACAGCAGGTCAGGCAGCATCTGAGGAGCAGGAGAGATGACATTTCGGGCATACGCCCTTCATCAGGAGTGTATGATGGGGGACAAGGCAAATAGAGCACAAGGGTAGATAGAGATTAAAGTTCCCTCTACACTGTCCCCATCAAACTCACACAGTTCAGTATGAAATTAGGTACAGAGTAAAGTTCCCTTTCCACAACCTGCATCAAAAGTCCCAGAACAGGGACAGCATGGGGTTAGATACAGAATAAAGTCCCCTCTTCACTGTCCCAATCAAATACTCCCAGGCCAAGAACACCATGAGGTTAGGTACAGTATAAAGCTTTCTCAACACTGTCCCCATCCAACACTTGCAGGACAGCATGGGAACACTTCAATCCCAGGGCATCAATGTGAACCTCACCAGTTTCCTCATTTCCCCTCCCCCACCTGATCCCAGTTCCAACCTTCCAGCTCAGCACCGTCCTCATGACCTGTCCTACCTGCCAATCTCCCTTCCCACCTATCCACTCCACCCTCCTCTCCGATCTATCACCTTCATCCCCACCTCCATCCACCTATTGTAGTCTTTGCTACCTTCCCCCACCTTCTCTCTGACCTCTCACCTCCATCCCCACCCCCATTCACCTATTGTACTTTTTGCTACCTTCTCCCCAGCCCCACCTTCCCCATTTATCTCTCCACCCTGCAGGCTTCCTGCCTCTATTCCTGGTGAAGGGCTTTTGCCCGAAACGTTGATTTTCCTACTCCTCGGATGCTGCCTGACCTGCTGTGCTTTTCCAGCACCACTCTGATCTAAAAGCATGGGGTTACGTACAGAATCAAGCTGCCTCCAAGCTTTATAATTGAAAATAGAGCTCCATCAATACTGTCCCCATCAAAATCTCCCAGGACACGCACAGCACGGTAATTAGATACAGAGTAAAACTGCATCTAGACTGTCACATCATACGCTCCTAGGACAGGTATAGCATGGGATTAGATACAGAGTAAAACTCACTGTAAACTGTGATATCAAACTTGCCCAAGCAGTTGCTGTCTGTGACTCGTTTATTGTGGAACAAAGAATGACTTACTGTGTTGTGTAGCTGTAGATGAGAGGCAAACTTTGACAATGCACTGACTCAAACAGTGTACAAAAAAACCTCGTCTCTCTCTCTCCCCTCTCTCTCTGAGTCACACCCTTCTTTCTTTATACTAAAAACTATTCTGCGAACCATCCTGTGTGGTTTTTTTGAGCACACTGAAGATCAAAACTCCAGGAAGCAAAAACTCCCCGAAATGGAGGGGTGGATGCTGTAAGTGCAGGAATGACATTGAGTGATTCTGGATCATTACCAATGGAACCACACCTAAGCTGGAGTTATGAAAAGTGCACAGTGTCAGACTCAGAGGCTCATCCGCACTTCCCTTAAAGTCTTCATCTACAGTGAGCCTTGGACACAATGTGTCCCACATTCAACACCCCATCTCCGCTGCACGTCTGCTAGGTTTGGCAGATGGGCCCGATCATTAGCCATTGGACTGGAGAGAGGAAAGTATCATCTTGGCTTCCTGGTCCTAATGCCCCGCGTTCGGCCTCCTGTCCTTCCCCATACCCTGCTACCTTTCCCAGAGCTCTGAAGCAGAGACATATGGGACTCAAGGCATTACCTTTGTCCCTCTTTCTCCAAAATTACTGATAGAGCTGCTGAGATTCTCCAGTGTCCTCAATACCTGTTTCTGATTTCCAGTATTTTTCCTTTTTTCCTCAGCTTGAAGAAGAATTTAGCCCCAGTGAATTTGGGATTCAGTTGCTTAAATGATGGAATATTATAGGGGCACCTCTTTTGAGAAAGTTTTAGATGTTTTGAGTCCAGGCATTCCTTGATTGTACCATCTTTCTTTGGCATACATATCAATGGAACTGCACCAGTCCCTGAGTGTTGGACATTGACAGGTAGTGCCATTATATTCAATATCATGCAGCTCCTTTTTGAGTGTCTCTTCTATCTGAAACAGAAACAGAAGTTGCTGGAGAAAGTCAGCAGGTCTGGCAGCAGCTGTGGAGAGAAAATAGAGTTGAGGTTTTGGTTTGAGAGACTCTTTTTCAGAAATAGACCGGAGACTTTAATACTGTTTTTCTCTCTCCACAGATGCTGCTAGACCTGCTGAGTTCCTCCAGCAATCTCTGTTTTTGTTTTAGATTTCCAGTATCTGCAGTTCTTTGTTTAATTTTTTTTCTTCTACGTGAACACTGTACTTTCTGGGAGAGCTGTTTGACAGAATCGCACCTTCTCTGAGGTACGATATAACATCACCTTTGAAGTTTCCTGTAGGGCTGAATGGACTCAGTTGTTGTATGTTCTAGACTGACCCAGTAAGAATATTCTGGGTCTTTTCTATGCCAGTTGGTATCTTGGTGATTTGCCAGTGGTCACAATATTGAGATGTGAACACGCCAGTAACCATGCTATTACTTCCTACTCATGTCCAACAAGTAAAAATACTGGCAATTTCCATGCAGAATCATCATAGCTGTATTTCATTGTTAATGGACTAATGCAAGGGGTGGGTATCATATTAAATGCAGTTATAAATTGCATCATTGACTTCCAATTATCCAGGTCTGAAAATTCAGAATTCTGACTAGTCAACTTGTGTGTTTACCAATTTCTTTCAGGTAATAGTGGCAAACACAGTCATTGAGTCATACAGCACGGAAGCAAACCCTTTAGTCCAATCAGTCTGTGCTCACCATAAGCCGAAACGAAACTAGTCCCACCTGCTCCTATCTCTCCAAGCATTCCTAATACTACTAATTAACTGGAAGAAATCCGCAAGTAAATCTAGAAATAAGGAGCAGTTACAAGATCCATGCTACTGTCGGTCCACCATTTTAGAATATTTCTATTTCCTCCACACAATGGGTCAGATTTACAGTGTAAGAAGCCTATATCCCTTCTGGTTGGGCATTCTTCCACTCTGAACCTTCACGCTGCTCAGTCTCCTTGCTAACGTCATGTACGTGCTAGCATTAACGCAGGGCTCTGGCACATTCTGTTTATTGCTGTCGGCATACTGCACATGCTTCTCATTCACTGGAGTCTCTGGATGTATTTTTGTAAATGAATTTCTGAAATAGGTGAGTCTAGTGTCCTTTTGCACTGCGTGGCCCCTTGCAAAGATGTTGGAACACAGGACAGCTTTGCGGCAGGTGCAACAGACTGCATCTCCCACACAACTTGCTTCCTTCTGCATCCTGTCTACTGCATTTATGTAATTCTACCAAATGCTTGCAGATGTTGTTACCTGGTTACAATGGCTTCACTTCTCCTGCTCTATTTTAGCAGGATATTAAAGTTTTGGCATTTCCTTTCCTCTAAGAGGTCTTTTTGGATGCTTTGATAGCTCCATTAACCAATCAGACAGCTCCGCCTCTGAATATTCACCTTTCCTGTGGAACCTACCGAACAGCTGATTAGTTGACTCCTGTGTCTGTTGCCTGTAAGATATCAGCTCTGGATGGTGAATTGTAAAGTTTTGTTAAACATGAATCTGATTTCCCCACTGCTTAGCAAGATCATTCCAGTCTCGATAAGACAGACCTAACGTGTTAATTCTGTGCAGCCCTCGTTTCCCATGGTTAACGTTATTGGCATCACTTGCTTATCCGGAGCTGCAATGACGAAATCTAAAAAGCATAGCTTAATTCTATGTTTACATAACCTAAGTTCAGTTAGAATGTCTATGGCCTTCCAGTTCATGCCAGGGAATCTGGTAGCCGTTCGATTTTAACTGTCTTTTGCAAATGCTATCAATGTGTAGGGTATTCACCGTTGTCACATGACTATAAGATACTGTGTGTGGAGGTTCAGCAATGCAGCTGCTGCATTTCATTTGCTTTTCTCAAAAAATAATCTGTCCTGTGTTGTTTCCAGTTTCACTTTGAACTTTTGATTGTGGAATCAACTCTCTGCCAGATCAAGCTCACGAACCATTCCCTGTTTCTGTAATGATTTGCTTCTCTTCTGGAGTCCTCATGTAAATGTAACTTCCATTCTGCTTGACCGAGGATATTTCAACTGACTTTCAAACTTGCATCTTTTTAGTAAAGTCAGTGATAATCATCAAATTGTATTTTTTGTGTTGATGCTGAATAACACAGATTATTTTGATTTATTATCGTCGCATGCACCTCGGTGCAGTGAAACATTTTGTTTTGTGTGCAGCATAGGCAGATCATACCATACAAAGTGCATTTGGAAAAGAACAGAGTGAGGAATACAATGTTATGGTTGCAGAGAAGATGTACAAAGAGCGAGATCAACATAGAATCCCTACATTATGGAAACAGGCTATTAGGCCCAACAAGTCCACACCAACCCTCCAAGGAGCATCACACCCAGACCCATTTCCCCAACACTATTACTCTACATTTACTCCTGACTATGCACCTAACCTAGTTAAAAATCACACAACACCAGGTTATAGTCCAACAGGTTTAATTGGAAGCACACTAGCTTTCGGAGCGTCGCTCCTTCATCAGGTGATCAGGCACCTAACCTAGATATCTCTGAACACCATGGGCAATTTAGCATGGCCAATTCACTTAACCTGCACATCTTTGGACTGTGGGAGGAAAACAGAGCACCTGGAGGAAACCCATGCAGACACGGGGACAATGTGCAAACTCCACACAGACAGTCGCGTGAGGTTGGAATCAAATCTGGGTCCCTGGTGCTGTGAGGCAGCAGTGCTAACCACTGAGCCACCATGCTGCCCTTCTTACATTAAATGTAAAAATTTGAGAGGTCCATTCAGAAGTCTAATAACAGCAAGGAAGAAGCTGGCCTTCAATCTGTTGGTGCATGTGTTTAAGCTTTGGTAACTTCCGCCCGATAGAAGAGATTGGAAGAGATTATAACCGGGGTGGGAGGGGTCTCTGATTATGTTGGCTGCCTTCCCGAGACAGTGAAAAGTACAAACGGAGTCATTGGATGGAAGGTCGGCTTGCATGATGGACTGGGCTGTGTTCGCAAGTAGTGTGGATTCAATTTAACTTGAAAGTCTCATAGAGATTTATTTAAAAGATGACAACTTGCTCTTGTGTGTAGCTATGAATGCAACCTGACTGAACACGCTTCTGAAGGACTGCACCTGGCTGTTGGTCGCGTGGTTCCTTTCTGGCCCTTAGCTCATCAACATATTTAGTTCTTAAAGCAGTAGAACACCAGGTAACGGAACTGCTCATTTGTGCACAGCAAGCTTCCACAAGCAGCAACGTTGAGAACGACCAAATGATTTTGGCATTGTTGTTGGGAACAAGAAGGTAATCTCTGCTGCCCTTCTTCATACTAGAGCTGGGGCATCTTCTGTGCCCACAGGAAGAGGCAGGTGTAACATTGGTTTCCTGTAAGCTATTGAGAAGTCATCAAAATGGCTTTTAGAATGCTGCTGTTTATCAATAGTGGATGTGAGAACTAAAGTGAAGAATGCTTGAGAAAGGATGTATTGGCACTGGAGGGGGTGCAGAGGGGGTTCATTAGGTTGACTCCGGAATTGAGAGATTGAGTAGACTGGATCTACACTGGTTGGAATGTAGAAGAATGGGAGAGGGGATATCTTATGAAGGGAATAGCTCAGGTAGAAGCAGGGAGGCTTTTCCTACTGGCAGGAGAAACTAGAACGAGGGGGAATAGCCTCAAAATAAGGGGGAGCAGATTTAGGACTGAGCTGAAGAGGAAAACCTTCACCCAAAGGTTTGTGAATCTGTGGAATTCTCTGCCCAGTGAAGCAGTCGAGACGAACTCATTTCATGCTTTTAAAGCAAAAATGCACAGATGGATAGATGTTTGAACTGGAAAGGAATTAAGGGTTCTGGAGAACGGGCGGATAGGTGGAGCTGAGTCCAGGGAAAGATCAGCCATGACTGTACTGAATGGCTCAAAGGGCCAGATAGCCTACTCCTGCTCCTAGCTCTAACGTTCTTATGTTCGTATGAACAGAGACTTGGTCAGACCGCACTGACGTCCTGGGTTCAGTTTTTGGCCAGCGGACCTTAGGAAGGGCATTTAGCTTTGGAACAAGTGAGTCGCAGCTTCATCACAATGATGCAGTGTTCTGAAAGGATTAAATTATGAGGACCGGTTGCAGAAAGTTGGCTTGAATTGAGTGTGGAGTGGTGTTCTAACTGAAGTGTTTAAAATGATGAAGGAATTCAGTTTGGTAACTATTCCCTTTGGTGGGGAAATTAGAGTAATGGGAGAAAAAAATTACAAATTAGAACTGTATCGTTGAGAAGTGAAGGCAGAAGACACTTAATTCACATGAAAGGATAGGGGAGGTCTGCACCAACTCATTAGAAAAACACTTGTAAGCCTGGATTCCTTGATATCTTCGAGCCTGAGGTGTGTAAATTTCTGCTGCTTAAACGATAAAAAGGGCACAAATCTAGATGGATGAAGTTAAAGTTCAGATCAATAATGTTCTTATCGGATGTGGGAACAGGTTCAAGGGGGCTGAAAGGTCAACTCCTTGCTTCTGTGAATGAAGTTTTTTTTTCCCCAATGTGAGGGTTTCTTGATCCCCTCAACGCCAATCACCCACCAGAAGGTGAACTTTTAAATTGCAAGAAAAGTGGCACCAAATTTGTGCACAGGAAGCTCCAAAGCCAGAAATATGATGACCAGATAAACTGTTTGAGTGATGTGAGTTATGGGATAAACATTGATCAAGACACTGGAAGACCTCCTCTGTGCTTCTTTGAATACAGTCACAACATACGTGAGGACAATAGCCAATTGTGAAAAGCATTAACCAGTTGGAGGGCTATCCTCTGGGAAATTGGGATATCCATTCAAACCTGGCTTTAATTTATGTAGTATCTGTGATTCTGATGCAGAAAGGCATCTGCTTTGAGTTTTCCATTGCTTTATAAGTGTTGCATATTCTTTGGACTTGAGAACTTAAATCCCCTGCAATCAGTCAACCTCGTGAAAAATTAACTTTAAATTCAGAAAGAAAAATGTGGGTATATATTTTACCCACAGGTTAGAGGAACAGAAACACCAGGCACGTCCCTGGGCTGGGGTGTGGGCGGGGGGGGGGGGGGGGGGGGCGGTGTCCCTGGTTGTGCCCCAGCTTGTGAAAGATGTGTATTTATTTGACTTCTTATCATGTCCCTACAATACAATGTGCTCACTGCTGGGACCATGGGCAATCACAGAAGGAATCGTGGCCACTATCATATCCTCGAGTGAGGCTGGTGGAAGATTCCTCTGTGTTTGCCTTTGGTGGGATGGCTGAAGGAGTTTGAAAGCTGGGACACCTGGGAGAACGTCCTGCTTCTCCTCAAATGGAGCCATGAGTCCTTAACATGGGCATTTTTCCAAAGAATGGCACCTCCAACGCTTCCGGAGAAGATATATTCAACTCGTAATGTGAACTCTCATTTCCCTCTCCATATATTCCAACATTTTCTATTTTTATTCTACCTCCATCATTGCTACCATCCTTTGGTGTAATGGAGCATACCTTAGCATGAAGGCCTGTTGGAGTACAAACTGTTCCTGTTCCAATAAAATTATCCAGCTCTGGCTCACTCATCGTAATCCTCTTGAGGCCCTATGTAACGGCAGGGATCAAAACTTGGCCATTGTATTCAAACTGTAGTATAACCAGTCATGTGATAAAGTGTAGAACATAGCACAATACAGCATAGATCAGGCTCTTCGGCCCTCGATGTTGCGCCAACCTGTGAGCTAATCTAAGCCCATCCCCCTATCCCATCATCATCCATGTGCTTATCGAAGGGTTGTTTAAATCTCCCTAATGTGGCTGCGGTAGCTACATTAGCAGGCAGAGCATTCCATACCCTTACCACTCTGAGTAAAGAACCTGCCTCTGACATCTGCCTTAAATCTCTCACCCCTCAATTTGTAGCTATGCCCCCTTGTACAAGCTGATGTCATCATCCGAGGAAAATGACTCTCACTGTCTACCCTTTGTAATCCTCTGATCATCTTGTATGTCTCTATCCACTAACCACTCTTTTCATCCCACTTACTCTTTTGGGGGAACAGGGGAGCCACTCTTTTCAGTTTGAACAACCCAATCCCTCCCACTTTTCAAGATCTATTTCGACACTTAACTCTCACTGCTTCGACACTACATTTAGCATTTTACAATACAGGGTGTGTCTCCTGTCATTCTTTTGCCCAAATTAAACATTGTCTGACCTCTCACCTCGAGCAGTGAAGCCCCATAGCATACCATAAAGATTTAGATGCTTCCTGGGCATGACTTACGCAACACAGAATAAACTGCTGTGTCATCTTGTAAAACATTTGAGTAATAATTATTTTATTCTTTCATTGGATGTCTCTAGCCAGGCCAGCATTTATTGCCCATCCCCAATTGCCAAGAGGGCAGTTCAGATTCAAACACATTGCTGTGGCAGATTTCCTTCCCTGAAGGATATTAGTGAACCAGACAGGTTTTTCCAACAGCCAGTGATTATTTTGTACTCACTATTATCAAGCTCGGCTTTATGTACTGGACTCCCTTGATTTTGAGATCCATCAACTGCCTTGGTGGGATTTGAATCAGTGATCCCACAGCAATAGTTGAGTCTCTGGATTAATCAGGCAAGAGGTGCAGTTTTTTATTTACCTATTCATGAGTTTGGTTTCTCATCCATTTTAATCACTTCTGCAACATGCAATATATAATGTGTATATAATTAGATTAGATTACTTACAGTGTGGAAACAGGCCCTTCGGCCCAACAAGTCCACACCACCCCGCCGAAGCGTACCCACCCATATATCTACATCAACCCCATACCTAACACTACAGGCAATTTAGCATGGCCAATTCACCTGACCTGCACATCTTTGGACTGTGGGAGGAAACCGGAGCACCCGGAGGAAACCCACGCAGACACGGGGAGAATGTGCAAACTCCACACAGTTAGTCGCCTGAGGCGGGAATTGAACCCGGGTCTCCGGTGCTGTGAGGCAGCAGTGCTAACCACTGTGCCACCGTGCCGCCCACATGTCTTTCTTGCATTGCTTTGCTTCTGGTCTCTCAAGGTCTGACTGTGAAAGTTGAGATCGCTCATGTTTAAATCTCTCGAGGATCTCAGCACTGCCAACACAACCTGACAACTATCTTCCCGGCCATCCCAATCACTCCTTCCTCCTATTCCAGCCTCTCTCACAACTTCTGCCCTCTCCTTTCTACCCACTATCAGTGACTCTGACTTCACCTCAGTCCCATGCTCTGGGACTTTCTCCCTAAATACCTCTGTCCTTTCAATTTTCTGAAGACCACCTCGTTGATTGGCCCATTGCACACTTTAATTCAGCACCTATTTTCCGACTCATTTTTATGAGTTGCCATTGGACATTCTCCTCCCATTAAGGAAGTTTGATACCTGGCAGATATTGTACCCCACCCACACCGTCCCACGCTCTCAATACAGTTCTCTGTCAGGTATCTCTGCATGTACAGCTCTCTCTCAGCCTTTCGCTCTTTGACAGTATTGTGCTTTGCTCTATGTGTCTCACTCTCTGTCTCCCACTTATCCTGCCTCAGTCTGCTTCTTGCAGAATTGGTTTCTCTGTTGTCACTTTATTCTCTATTTTAGACTGGCTCCGTCTGTCTGTGTCTTACACTGTGTCTTCCACTCTGAACTCTATCTCGGACTGGGTCTCTTTGGTTCTGCATCTCTGGCTCTCAAAACCTGCTTCTGACTTTTTCTCTGCATTCCTGAGTGTCCCTCTCACTCGGTGTCTGTGTTTTATCTGAGGCTGTACCTGTTATTCCATTTCTTATTGTTCCCTTTACAACTGCAATCGTATAGCCTTGGTAATGCTCACACTCTCTAACACTCACACATTTTCTCTCTCTCCCTCTCTCTCTCTCTCTCTCTCTCTCAGTGGAACTCAGGTTATTGGAATCAGTTTGCCAAGGTATCAGGGTAAAAGGAAGATCAAATGCAGACTTGATCCTGACACGCACAAAAAGTGAACCAAGTTAAATGCTAAGTTTTGCTAGAACTCAGTTGTAAACTGAGATTGAATTTGTGTAATCACAATTTTGAAATTTGAATGATTGTTTGCTGCCCTCTGCTGTCAGGCTGAGTAGGATGTCTGAATGTTGGGCTGGCTCTGCTCTGGTCAAACGGTATTGCACTCCTAATATCATATGAGTGGTTCAGACAGTTAGCAGGGATGCATCCAAGGAGGTTTCAAGCAAGATAAAATGAGGCATTATAGCTATTATTGTAAGGATGGGATGTTAACAGATCAATCATTATTAACCATAGCTAGGAGACTTCACAATCACCCCCACCCCACCCACCTCAGACTCAATGTCTTGCGTTGGGCGGTTACTGCTGATGAGCTGATAGCTAGGGGGCGATGTTGTGTGATCTGTGATCAACAGCTGACTTCCCAGCATCAGGAATATACTCTGCCTCCTATTTGGCTCAAGTCAGAGGTGTGACAGAATACAGACCACTGCCCTGGCTAGGTGCAGACAGAACATCTTCTCAAGGAAGTTCAGCTTGGTCCGCGGCAGCTCACCTGAGAGGAACTCAACAGTGGAGCAACAAAGTGAGGAAGTGGGCCGGTTAGCTCGGTTGGCTGGATTTGAGGAACGGATGAACTCCAACTGCACTGGGTTCAATTTCTGACTGAGGCAGACCCTGGGACTTGCCTCCACACACTGCCCATAGTTCAAAATGGTTTGGCCAAAATTGACACAGACGATTTTTGAGCAGGGGATTGATACAGTGTTGGCCTGGCTGCTCTGACCATTGGAATGCCCCGGAAGGTGGATTCCTCCATCTGGAGGCAGGCTTGCATTCTCCTGCTTGACTTTGTCTTCAGCACACACGGCTGTTTGTAAATGGGCAGTCAGACATCATATGGAAGGGCGAGGAGAAGGAGCAGGAGGAAGCCTGAGGCATGTGATTTGAGCAGTGACCTTTCTGTATTTTACAAGGGTGTACGATTCTGCCCATAAGGAGCCTGGGAGACCACACAGTTGTCACTTCCTACACATTTATTAGCCGCAGGGTAATTTCTCCAATGATGGCAATCAATCAGTTTACTGTCCTCTGGAGGCAGAGTCAAGCAGGAGAATGCAAGCCTGCCTCTAGATGGAGGAGTCCACCCCCTGAGGCATTCCAGTGGCTAGAGCAGCCAGGCCAACACTGTAGAGGCACACGCGCCCCACAGCCCATGATGGCTTGTGACCCTCTGGGCGGGAGAGATTGGGGATTTAGAGAGAGGAGACTTCACTGATCCTCCAGCCTTCATTACGGGGCACTGCATTGGTGAGAAGGATATCAGAATCGTGCCCAGTCTGATTCTTGTAAGTTGGCACTCCCTTGTCACTGCCAGCTGGGTCACTCCTCTGTTACTTACCATCTTGCCTCTGCCAGCAAGGAGCAGAAACATGACGAGTGACTGAGCTTACACATTGTCATCAAAATGTTCCCCATTGCCCAGTGCCAAAGCTTCCTTGTTGCAGTTGGAAAGATGCTGCCCTAGAACCCTGTCAACTCGAGGAGGCAAAGGTCGGGCTTCCTTCTGTGGTCAGGTAGCTCTGGTTATTGCTATTGTGCTTGATGATTCTGTGTTTGGTTCTGTGACACTGGCGTTCACAGTGCTTGATGGGTAAAGATTGTTTAAGGTATTTGTTGCCCAGAGTGCAATGCCTTTATGTTACTGAGGTCTCTCTATGGCACCATATAGAGAGTGGTGTTATGACACGGGGTAAACCCCTTTCTGTTAATTTAAACCAGCAACACATAAAAGATTTATCCCTTGCAATAATCTGTGAAAATTTGAGACGCCAAGAACTACTTAAAGCAAAAAGTAACAACTTTATTTCTTAAAGTATAACAGAGAATAATGAACTAACAACTATTTACAACTCCTTTCTCTAACGTATCATTTATTTTCCCTTCTATAATACTAGTCCAATAAAACCCCCGATTACGATTTACCAAACTTCAAATTTCAAAACCAGCAGCTGTTGAATCTTCCCTTTGTATCGTCCTCTGCAAATTTTCTTCTTCTTAGGATTTCTCTTTCATCAGTCATTGATAAATAAATGTACCTTTAAGAAAGCTAATTTTCCAGGGAGTCTGCAGATGGTGGTGGTTTGGCAGTTCTATCTCAACTGTTCAAGTTTTCCCAGTCTTACACCCCAAAGCATCAAGTTGTGTCATTGGCTTTTAAGATTGTCACTATACCAAATTCAAACTGGATCGGAGTTTGGTATTTGTTGGGGTATAATTTAAACTGATTGACTGCATTCAAATTTATTTTTGTATCCAGGCAACCAGCTACTCTAGCTGCTGGACCACATGGTACAATGTAAATTCTCCAGCACTCTGTGTGTCTCTCTAAGCCCTTCACTTTCTTAAAGGTACAGTACACGTCTACACCTTCATAACAATGGGTCTGCTTCCAGTTGGTTAAAATGTAACCTATGTTTTTTTTCCTAAGTTTTTTTACACAGAGAGTGGTGGGTGCGTGGAATGCATTGCCAATCGTGGTATTAGAATCAGATACATGAGGGAGATATAAGTGACTTTTGGATAGGTACATGGAAGATAGTACAATGAGGGGTATGTCAGTCAGTTTGATCTGAGAGTATGATAAAAAGTGGGTACATCAAGGGCCAAAGGGACTGTACTGTGTTGTGCTGTTCTATGTTCTTCACATTTTTAAGTTCCTGAAGCATTTGGCCTTGAAGGGTTGTCAACTTCATTGGATGTACTCCTGGACTTTTCGAAGCACCTTTTCCTTAAATAGCCATGGTCTTTTTCTTAACTGGAAATATATGAACATCTACTGGATTAAAGTAAAGTAAAAAAGAAATTGAAAGAAAAATGCTTTCTCGTTTGCCACAAATCTCAGGGTCTGCTCTGTTAAGAAGTGGACGGTGAACTTAATGCTATTTCTGAGGGCACGTGACAGTCTAGTGGTATTATCACTGGACTTTTAATCCAGAGACCCAGGTAATGTTCTGGGGACCTGCTTTGGAATCCTGCCATGGCAGATGGTAGAATTTGAATTCAATAATAATCTGGAATTAAGAGACGAATGATGATCGTGGAAACCATCGTCAGTTGGTTCATTAATGTCCTTTAGGGAAGGAATCTGCCATCCTTACCTGGTCTGGCCTACATGTGACTCCAGACCCACAACATTTGACTCTTAACTGCCCTCTGGGCAATTAAGGATGGGCAGTAAATGCTGGCCTAGCCAACGATGCCCTTCTCCTATGAATGAATTTTTTTTAAAAATTGCTGTGAATTATATCCATGCGGATGTCAATTGAGGAACAAGATCGGCTTCAGTTACGATGCCCTATAGAGTGGAATAGCCTGCTGCCTTCACTCATGTATGGCGAATGGCCACTTGGACGAGTCAAAGGCAGTTGCTCCTGGGAACTCAGGGTGAACAGGGAATTTAACAGTAGACGAGGAGTGTGGCGTTGGAGTCCTCTACTGACCCAGGAAATCAAAACCAGTCGTCAGGAAAATGTGGCATGGATTTACGTCACTGGATCTCAGTGTTGTCATGGCGATAGCAGCAGCACTGGCAAACAAACCTGAAAGCTGATACGGTCGTGGGCAGTCTGTTTAGCCCTCAGCAGCTGATTAGATGCAGAAGAATGTCAGCAGGGAACAGGAGCCAAGTATCTTGTCGAAGAGTTTAATTTCAGCTGGGGTGAGAAGCATTGATTTTAACATCTACTATACTGTCTGTCATGGGTGACCGTAAGGAACCTGTCTTAGCATCACTAGCCTTGACCTCAAGTCTAGGTTGAAAATGGCCCAGATTGAAAGGCCAGCCTCTGTAAGCTGATCTTGATTGGATTTTCAATAAGGTTTTAATGGGTTGGACAAGGGAGAATGAAAAACTGAGCCAGGTTCCTCACATTGAACCACTCTCCAGTGATGTAGATTGTGTGCGTGTGTGTTTAAGATTGCACAACTGCATGGAGTCACGCTGTGATGTGTATCTGTGAGAATTTGACGGTGGACACATAGAGGACGTTATCTGTGGTGGGAGAGACCAGAGCTAGGACATTCCATGTAAGAATAAGGGACATGCCATTTTTGAGAGAGATGAGGAGGAATGTTTTTGTTCAGAAGGTCATTAGGCTATAAAATTCCCTTCCCTGCAGACCGGTGCAGGCACAGACATGGAATATTTTTAAGGCCCGGTTAAATCCGGTTTTGACTTCCTCATCAGTCAAGAGTCTGTCAGAGGTTGCCGGGGAAGCGGAGTTGAAGCCACAATCTTATCAAATGACAGAGCAGACTGGAAAGGGCCGAATGGCCTACTCGTTTCCCCCAGTTTTATGTATTTGTTTGCCTATATTTGTAAAAGTGTTAGAAGAATGAGCGTAGGAATGAGGGCGTGGGCAGCACAAGTAACCACAGCAAAGCCATACCAACATGAGATGATGGGAGAACTGTGGGCAGGGGTCTTTCCCATTGGAGATTTCCTCTTGCCCTCCCACACTGTGACTGTTTATACAAATCCTGCACATCATAAACCATTCGCATTCTTAAAGGAAGTTCCCAATTCCTCAGCGCTCACTGTGTTTCTCCCTCTTCCATTATCTATGAGACCAAGGTGACCACCCTTCTGGATGGCGGGTTTGTGATGCAGAGAGACGCCAACAGCATTGGTTCAATTCCTAACACCAGCTCAGGTTATCATAAAGGACTCTCCTCAACCTCTCCCCTCGCCTGAGGTGTGGTGACCCTCTGGTTAAGCCACTACCAGTTGTCTCTCGTTAATGAGAGAGAGCAGCTCTATGATATGGTAAGACTGTGGTGACTTCATCTTACCTTTGCTCATCTGATTTTGGGGTTGTAGTGTACAGCCTTCTCACTAACATATTCTCATCATCACATGCTCAATTAGGGATGGGAAACAAATGTTCACCCTCCTAGCCATGAGTATAAAACTACAGCTCTTTGGAGATGGCCTTATAATGGGTGAAAGACAGCGAGGCATTCCCCTCACTTACCCAAATGTAGGAGTACAGTATGCCCACTGAGTTATGACCAGGGTTAGTGTAGGCCTCAGTGCATGCAAGTGCAATCGAGGTGTGTTCAATTAAGGTTTTCAAGAGGAATTTAGATGTTTATTTGAACAGGAACAATGTACAGGTAATGGGGAAGGGACAGAAGAAGGGCACTTTGCCATAATACTCATGTAGGGAACAGGTGCAGACACAATGGACAGAATGGCCTCCTGTGAGTCTGTTTCTGACTCTGTCACTGAGGCCTGGCATCATTTACTTCCCCCAACACTAAGACCCTTTTATATGTAGCACCATCTCTTAAAAAGCCCAGAGGTGTTTAATGGGCTGCAGGTTATTTCAAATTGCAGGGGATGTTGTGACATCAGTAAAGTTGAAAAGCCTTTTTTTGTGCCAGGGCGTAGCGAGATCCCAGAATCAGTGAGGGTAAACAGAAGGAAAAGGAGGGCTCTTGTATGTATAGTCCCTCTCACAACCTCAGGACATCTCCAATCGAAGCACGTTGATGGTGAGCGAGACTGTGAGTGGGTGGGGGGAGTGGGGTTTCATGGTTTTGTGCTAATACGCCATTTCCACCTAAGACCTGAGTAGCGATGGTTTCCCCACCAGCCCAATGAAGCTTTCAGGAAAGGTTGAGCCGCTCCCCTCCCCCAACCCACTCCCAACCCCTTCTGCAACAGGACTTCCCCTCTGAAGTCAACCTCACCATTTAGCTCAGCTTAATGATCAAGGACGTAACCTTCCTATAACCCGGCTTCAGTGGCCAGTTCAGAATGCGGTCTGGCCAGTGACGCCTGGCCGTAAGAATGGGGCTGAGGCTGTCTTGTGCAACCTACAGTGCCACCTTCCACCAGGGAGTTCAGATCAAATCCCCCTGCCCCCCTCTGCCAGGACATCTCAGGCCCAGTCCCTGCTGGGTTCCATTGTTCACATCCATATCTGTGCAAGCCCCAGGAAAATCTGAGCAGGAAGTGCACAAAGTTTGTCCTACTCTGAGGCCCACAGCCTCACCAACACGGAAAGAGCTCCTGACCTGCCCTGACCAGATTTGTGCCCGAACCACCCACCCCTGGGGCTTAAAGTTGCTCCTTGCTCCCAATGAGTTAGACCACTATGGATGGGCAAAGTCAGAGACAACTGCTGACCCCATTCTTGGCTGCGTTGCTCCAAGCAAGTCTCAGCTAGAAGTCTGTGTGCCCCCCTCAGGATTGGGGATGGGAATGCTGAAGGGAAAGTCTCTGATCTTGTCTGGAAACATTGAGCCGGCCCCAGAAAATCCTTTTTGACATATGCCTCTGCTCTGGAGAGTAGTGGCGGCAGCTTGTTGGCATGAGAGGTCTGTTCTCGAAATCTTGTGAGCTTAGGCCCATGGTTTGATCCCGGTCTCTTATTCTTTGGTTGAGTTTTGGACCCAAGATACAGAGGCCCTCTGGGGCCTGATGGTGAGGCAGTAGGGGCAAGTGTTGGTCAAACAGAGCTGGGCGGACCCAGAGACATCATTCTCTGAGAGTCGATGTAGGCTGTGTATGTTAAAACAAACTCTCCCTGCTTAAGGCATTCAGTTTGAGAATGTGAACATGATTGGATCAATCCTTGTCCTTTTCTGCTCTGAAGGAGGCCATTCAGCCCCCCAAGGATGCTCCGCTACTCGATTCAGTCATAGGTGACCTCAATTCCATTTATTTTAGATCTTATCAATCTGAGTTTTCAAACTTTTGGGTAAAGGCAAAATACTGTAGATACTGGAAATATGAAACAAACACAGAGAATGCTGGAGAAACTCAGCAGGTCTGGCAGCCCCCAGTGGAGAGAGAAACAGAGTTAACGTTTTGAGTCTGGTATGATTGTTCTTCAGAACTGAAAGGTGTTAGAAAACAGTTTTCTCGTAGACCTTTGGCAGAAGCAGAGGAGTATCACAATTCAGTTTTAACCGCTCTCAATCTCTCACATGTTGACCATAAGGACTAGACAAAGTGACACGAATGGCCACTGACACATGCTCAGGGCCGATGCCACCACCGCACGGTCTGATTAGATTACTTACAGTGTGGAAACAAGCCCTTCAGCCCAACAAGTCCACACCGCCCCGCCGAAGCGCAACCCACCCATAACCCTACAGCTACCCCTTACCTAACACTACGGGCAATTTAGCATGGCCAATTCACCTGACCCGCACATCTTTGGACTGTGGGAGGAAACCGGAGCACCCAGAGGAAACCCTCGCAGACACAGGGAGGACATGCAAACTCCACACAGTCAGTCGCCTGAGGCGGGAATTGAACCCGGGTCTCTGGCGCTGTGAGGCAGCAGCGCTAACCACTGTGCCACCGTGCCGTCTGGTTTTTCAGTCGCTCCAGCGGCCAATCAACCTTTTGGGTTATATATTGTATGTCCTGTATATCTCTGAGCAATACAGTGATGCCACTAGTTTTGAACTGTGCAACAGGTTTATTTGCAAGTGATTTCAAATGGCTCCGCAATCACAAAAAACACACACTTGCCTACAGATCAGTTTCTGGTAAGTCTTGTGGTGTCTGCTTGCCTTGCCCTGGCTTAGCCAGTCAAGCACAATACACATGGGTCAGTTATCAGGCTGTCCTATACAGACTAGAACAACTAAACGCCACTTAGTGAGTTCCAGATTTCAACTCACTCTGGTAAAATTACATCACCTCTCTAATTTAATCATCATGTCCCCGTAGGTGGCACGATAGCTCACTGGCTTGCACTGCTGGCTAGGCACCTGGGTTCAAACTGCATAGAGTTTGCACATTCTACCTGTGTCTGCATGGCCTTCCTCCAGGTGCTCCAGTTTCCTCCCACAATCCAAAGATGTGCAGGTTAGGTGGATTGGCCATGCTCAATTGCCCATAGTGTGCCAGGGATGTGCATGGGAAAAGCAGGGTTCTAGGGGATAGCATCAGGAGGGTTCAGTCTGGGTGGGATGTTCTTTGGAGGGTTAGTGTGGTCTCAATGGGCTGAATGGCATGCTTCCACACTGTTCTGTGATGTTCTGGAATACTCCATTCAGTGGAAGTAATTTCTCTGTATCTACTCTGTTGAATGCTGTTTACAATTCAAACTCCTCAATCACATTCCCCAACCTGCTATACTCAAATGTATACACGCCATGCTTATTCAAATTCTGGTCACACAGTGCTTGAAACCCAGAGGTCATTCAAACATTGCCACCCCTTCAAGGAAAGCACATCTTCTCTGAGACACCGTGCTTCAAACTGAACCCAGTGCTGCAGGTGGGGTTTGACCAAGCTTCCTTGCTGTTGTATTCTGGATTATGCACGGATAAGATTTCCACTATGTGAGCTCCAGGTGTATAAAACGCTGCGTCAGCCTACTTTGAACTGTCTGAGATTCCATTGCAGAGTCATTGACTGCTAATGCCCCAAGCCAATTTGCCATGACACAACATAACCCAAGTGAAATGAGCCAATTACTACTTTGCTGGAACCACTGATGCTGAAACTATCTGAAATGTAATACACATCTATATTAACACAGTCACTCTGATGCAACCACAATCCATTGACAGAGTCAGCATTTCATTAAACATTGATTCTGAAATGGCTGATTGATTTGCCTGAGTATATAATCGATGCCACATTACATGTATTTTTTAACAGAAGCGGAGGCATTTGGAATTTAAGTTGAGGTTGTAAATCCAAGAGGGCCTTTGAATTCTTTGGCACTGGTGCGCTTAGACATTGAGTTGTTAACAATCCAGTGAAAGGTAGCTTTTTTTGGTTTTACTTTCACTTGTGCTTCAGGACTTGTCCTACCTCTGCCTGGACATTTTGCACGCCCCTCTACAAGCCAAGTCACCGGTTTTGTCACCACTTCATGTCGCTGTCAGCTTCGTTTTCTGCTCGGCAATGCTGTTGCATTTGGGCTAAAATTCCTCAGCTTCACATTGTCAAGGGAGCCATGAGGTTACCTGCAACATTACAGTTTTCTGTCAGCTTAATACAACTTTACAACTTGGACCGTAGGCATGGGAGTAAGCCATTCGTTCACTGGAGCTATCTCCACCACTCAATTACACTATGGCTTTAAGAAAAGCAAAATACTGCAGATGTCAGGTTGATATTGGGGGTGGTATGGTGGCTCAGTAGTTAGCACTGTAGCCTCACAGCGCCCGGGACCCAGGTTCAATCCCAGCCTTGGGTGACTGTCTGTGTGGAGTTTGCACATTCTCCCAGTGTCTACGTGGGTTTCCTCCGAGTGCTCCGGTTTCCTCCCACAGTCTAAAGATGTGCAGGTCAGGTGGATTGGCCATGATAAATTACCCATAGTGTTAGGGAAATGGAACTGGGTGGGTTACTCTTTGGAGGGTCGGTGTGGACTTGTTGGGCCGAAGGGCCTGTTTCCATAGTGGAGGGAATCTAATCTGAAACAAACAGCGAGAATGCTGGAGGAACTCAGCAGATCTGGCCGCCTCATAGAGTCACATAAGACACTTCAGTCCAACTCGTCCGTGCCAACCAGATATCCGAAACTTATCTCGACCCATTTGCCAGCATTTAGCCCATATCCCTCTAAACCTTTCCAGTGCATATACCCATCAAGATGCTTTTTAAATGTTGTAATTATACCAACCTCCACCACTTCATCTGGCAGCTTATTCCATAATACACCACAGTCCTGCTCCTACCTTTAACTTATGCCCTCTGGTTTTTGGACTCCCCTACCCTGGGAAGCAGAATTAACCCTGAAGGCTGTTAAGACTTTTTTCCAGACACTCTTCTGGAGAAGTGTCATTCTGAATTGAAGTTTTAACTCTGTTTCTTTCCAGAGCAATTGCTTCTCTGTCTGGTCATTTTCAAGTCTTAAACAGAAGTGGGTGTCAAGAAAAGACAATTGGAAGAGATCGTTGGTCATGAAGGCACGCCTGTGTGTGACAACACAATGGCCAATGCTCTGAAAAGAGTCAGTGCAGATTGACTGCTGAAGTATTTTGAAAGCTATTCATTTGCCATGTTGCAAAAATGTCATTTGCTGGGGCAAGATCAGTCACAGAGTCATACAGCATGGAAACAGGCCCTTCGGTCCAACCAGTCCATGCTGAACATGATCCCAAACTGAACTAGTCCCATCTGCCTGCTCCTGGCCCATATCCTTCCAAGCCTTTCCTATTCATGTACTTACCTAAATGCCTTTGAAGCTTTGTATTTGTACCCACATCCACCGCTTCCTCGGGAAGTTCGTATCACCCTCTGTGTAAAACATTTGCCCGCCCCCCCCCCCCCCGTCTTTTTTAAATCTCTCCTCTCACCTTTGGAATGTGCCCCTGAGTCTTGAAATCCCCCATCCTAGGGAAAAGACAACTACCATTAACTCTATCTATCTCCCTCAGGATTTTGTAAACCTCTATAATATTACCCCTCAACCTCCCAAGATGCAGGGAAAGAAGTCCCAGCCTATCCCCCCTTTCTTTATAACTCAAACTTTCCATACCCAGCAACATTCCTGGTAAATCTCTTCTGACCCCCTCCAGCTTAATAATATCCTTCCTATTGGACTTGGAGGTGGGTGAGTCGACCACAATGGCCTGGAGAGGCTTGGGAAAGCTGGGATGGGAGGGCCAGGAGTTCTCTTTAAGTGTGAGCTGTGACCTGGTAAGCATTATTCTTTACCAAAAGTCACCAAGTTGTGGGTTCAAGTTCCACACCAGTTAAACCAAAATCCTGTCTGCCCTCAGGATACCACAGTAATCAATGCCATGGTATTATTTGGAGGAAAAGTGGGGGAATTCTCCCTTATATTCCCATCGATGTTCATCTCTCAGAGAAAATGGTGATGTAAAGCTAGGAGACTGGCCATGATCTTGCTGAATAGCAGAGCAGGTGTGAACAGCTGTGGGGCCCACATTTGCTTTAAGATGATGTGTTCACTTGTTCAAACAACATCATGAGGAAACAGAGCTGGTCACTTTCACGCAGTGTCTGAGAGCTTGCTGCCTCAGAGTTGGTCAAGGAGCATGCAAAGCCCTTTGTCATGTGGTGAATGGAGAGAACTGAACATGGGGCTGTCAGTGAAGTCTCAGTGAACTTGCTGTGGGGTGCACACAGCCAACTGAGCACAGAGTGGCAGTAGAGGGTAGGGTTTCCCAGCTCTGTTAGGTCACCCAGAGCCGAGAGTAACCATAAAGCCGCAGTAAGGATTTTACATTGCGGGACATTTGATTAATGGAAAGTCAGTCCCTCTTTGGGTGGTTGGTGCAATGTTGCTAAAAGAGATTTAACGAGTGCTCAGAACATGAATATGCTCAAAGGCCCTGACCTTTCACTCAAAGTCAGCTGCTAACCATGTAGTTCCCTAGACGGCATCATGGGAAATGCATGTGTTAATGTTGTTGACGTACATGGTGTTGTCACTCTGGCATTGTCTGTCACATGATGCCAAGTCTCTACTGGAAAAAGACTGCAGACACTGGGTGCAAGCTATAATCAGTATTCTGTATGTTAGAATGTACATAACCATTTAGTAAGGGGTGAGGGCGTTACTGTGAGATATGGCAAAAATAGGAAAGTCACAGACTCCGGTCTAGCACGATGGAGAAGCTTCAGGTATACTGCACAGTGAGCCCATTGCCGGCAGAATCCTGGAGGGTATATTTTGGCTGGGATGAGCCAAGGGAAGTCATCGATTCTATGGATTGAGCCGTAACAGCACAAAATACTGCCTATTACATATAGCATATGGTTATATTTTGGCAGCTCTCCCTGACACACGCCTCACTCTCTCTGACACACTCCTCACTCTCTCTGACACCCTCCCAGCTCTCTCTGACACCCTCCCAGCTCTCTCTGACACACTCCCAGCTCCCTCTGACACACTCCTCACTCTGACACACTCCCAGCTCTCTCTGACACACTCCTCACTCTCTCTGATACACTCACAGCTCCCTCTGACACACTCTCAGCTCTCTCTGACACACACCCAGCTCCTTCTGACACACTCGCAGCTCTCTCTGACACACTCCTCAATCTCTGACACACTCACAGCTCCCTCTGACACACACCTCACTCTCTGACACTCACCCAGCCCCTTCTGACACACAACCAGCTCCCTCTGACACACTCCCAGCTCCCTCTGACACACGTCTCACTCTCTAACACACACCCAGCTCCCTCTGACACACGTCTCACTCTCTAACACACACCCAGCTCCCTCTGACACACGTCTCACTCTCTAACACACACCCAGCTCCCTCTGACACATGTCCAACTCTCTCTGTCACTCCTCACTCCCTGATACACTCTCAGCTCCCTCTGACACACTCTCAGCTCCCTCTGACACACTCTCAGCTCCCTCTGACACACACTCAGCTCCCTCTGACACACTCCCAGCTCCCTCTGACACGCTCCCAGCTCTCTCTGACAAGCTCCCAGCTCCCTCTGACACACTCCCAGCTCTCTCTAATGCCCTCCCAGCTCTCTCTGACACACTCTCAGCTCCCTCTGACACACTCTCGGCTCCCTCTGACACACTCCTCACTCTCTCACACACTCCCAGCTCCCTCTGACACACACTCAGCTCTCTCTGACAAGCTCCCAGCTCCCTCTGACACACTCCTCACTCTCTCACACGCTCCCAGCCTGCCGTGACGCCCTCTGATCAGCTCAAAGGCTGCGTGATCTCCTTTGTGTTTGACGTCCCAACCTGATAAAGTCCATTTTGAAGTATCTCAGGGCTGCTATCAATCATGCTCTTGTGAAATGTCTCAAGCTATACGCATCCCAGTTGTCCTGGCCTGCTCTCAGCCTCCTGCTTACTCAGCTGAATGAAAGTTTAACCTTGTCTTTAATGGGAAATTTGACCATCTCTTTTGGAGAATTTCACCATTATTCTTCATTAGCAGTCTGAAGAGTTAGACGGCATAAGCCCCTGATATAGAAATATCTGGTCCTGAATGTTAACAATCTCACATTTCACACAAATGATCAATTTATTCCTGTCGCCTTTGAGTCCTTCACAGGACAAATGTAACAGCAGCAGCTGCAGTTCTTAACCGTGTATTCAAACGCTAAATGAACTCATTTGCAACTCCCCACCACTGAGCAGGGATGTAAAGGGGTCAGGGGGAACTGAGGTTAGCAGGTGCAGGGCTTAGTGGAGGTCGAGGTAAGGGCAGAGGGATGGAAGGAGTGACCAAAGGATGGGAGGGTGGAGGCAAGGGTTGGGAAAGAGGTGGCAGAAAAGATGGTGGGGATGAAGAGCCCAGTCTGGTAAGGGGTTCGGATTAAGAATAGTAGATGGAGGGGACTTTGTGAGAGGACGGATCGAGTAGGTGGTGGGATTTGGAAGGGCAGTGGGAGGATGTAGAGTGGGCGATTGCATCCTAACCATCAAGGTTTCTTAAACTGCACCTTCCAAACCCACAGCCTGCACCACCTGAAAGTGGGTGAGGTAAGACAGTCCACACAGAGGATTCAACTTAGCAACTCCAGGGAGTTGTCTCTGCTAGGACTTGCAGGAGGGAAGTGGTGGGGGTCTGGTACAGTGGGTCAGCTGACAGCATGTGGAGTGCAGCGGTTCAAGGAGGCAACTCACCCAGCACCTACCCCAGGGCAACCTGGGAATGGGCAATAAGTGCTGGCCCAGCCAGCGAGCCCCTGGGGTTGTTGAAAGAACACGCTGGGGATGGGGGCAGCAGAGCTGACCCAACTCGATTCCCCTCCTGTGCAGAGCACTGAGCTTCTGTGGAAACAGAGAAACCATGAGCAACGTATGGGAATTCCTGCTGCTGGAGTGTTCTCGCATCGTGGCGAGAATAGGAAAAGCAGGGCCGATTGCCAAACTGTACTTAAAGCTGAACCCATGCACTGGGGCAGTGTTTTTTACCTGGGTCCAACGAGAGAGAGTCAGAGAGTTGTAGAATGCAGAAACAGACCCTTCGGTCCAACTCATCCATGCTGACTAACTACCTTAAATTAATCTAGTCCCATTTGCCAGGTTTTGGCCCATATCCCTCTAACCCCTTCTTATTCATATATCCAACCAGGTGCCTTTTAAATGTTGTAATCATACCTACCTCCACCACTTCCTCTGGCAGTTCATTCCACAAATTTACCACCTTCTGTGTGAAAAGGTTGCCCCTCACATTCCTTTTCAATCTTTCCCCTCTCACCTTTAACCAATGCCCTTTGGTTTGAACTTCCCCTCACCTAGGGAAAAGACCTTTGCTCCTCAGCTTATCGATGCCTGTCATGATTTTATCAACCTCTATGAGGTCACCCCTTAGCCCCCGATGGTCCACAGAAAATAGCCCCAGCCTATTCAACATCTCCCTACAGCTCAAACCCTCCAACCCTGGCAACATCCCCCACCCCTTGTAAATCTTTTCTGAACCCTTTCAAGTTTCACAACATCCTTCCCTTTAGCTACACAGGCCCTGGGCCTCAGATCTGATGTTCAAAGTGTCTCTGTTCAAAAGCGGGCCCAGGTGCTACGACTGAGTGTGAAACAACACAGTCCTCCAAGGCCATTCCAGCCAGCTCTGGAGAAACCCAGGCACTGACGTAAACATCTCTCCCACCCCCTGACCTCACTCGACAACATGGAGGTAGCCAGAAAGACCAAACACTGGGTTCAACACGTCAGCTTCCTCCTGGACTGGCATCCCAGCTGTTGTTGTGTTTGCTTTCCCAGGAAAGCAGGGGCTCGGCACATGTCCAGTTGAGGTCAGAAGGAGAAGCTATGAAGCTGAGTAATAGGATGAGACAAAACCAAAAGTTAAAAAATAGGCAATCACACGCTTAAGAGCTTCCAAGTGACTCAGGGGAGGAGATGGCCCAGTGGCGATATCTCTGGACTATTAATCCAGCGACACACCACGGCACGTGATGAAATTTTAATTCAGTAAAAAAAAACTCTCGAATTAAGAATCTAATGACCATGAAACTGATTGTTGGGGCTAAACCCATCTGCTTCACTAATATCCTTTAGGGAGGGAAACTGCTGTTCTTAGCTGGTCTGGTCTACACGTGACTCCAGACCCACAGTATTGGGAAGGACCCACAGACTTAAGCTGCCCTTTGGGCAATTAGGAATGGACTGACTAGTGATGCCCGCTCACTGTGAATAAATAATTTAAAAAACGAAAACTACATGAAGTTGTACAGAGGAACCTCAATTATCCAAAGGACATGGGTGGGGAGTATTTCATTTGGTTAATCGAATTCTGGATAATCGAATGCAGGATAACATAATTTAGCCGAGCATCAAGACCTTGCGATCTTGCTGGATAATCCAATATTCGGATAATCGAATGCCGGATGGTGGAGGTTCCTCTGTAGTTGCATGTAAATGTCGAAGCAACTCATTCTGACTTGCATGTCCATTTTGTACCCTCCTTGTATTGTCATTGTTTGAGAATAGCGGTATCATAGAATCCCTGCAGTGAGGAAGCAGGCCATTCAGCCCATTGAGTCCAGTATACCAGTTATGAATACCGAACCAAAGTTGGAATCTCAACCTCAGCAGGGAGGAGCAGGGGGCTGTGCTCCTCCGAATGGAGGACATTGAAGGCAGATTGGATGGACGTGTTCAGAATTCAAAATCATTGAAGAGCGTTCGTTGGGGTTAAGGGGAGGAACTGCTTCCAATGAGCAAAAGAAACAGAGGAGAGATGAGATTTTGTTCCTCAGCAGAGAATGTGCCGCGATCTCGACGGTGCTGCCCGCAAGTGTAATGGCAACAGATTCAGCGATAACTTTAAGGGGAAGTGGATAAATGTTTGAAATGGGAATATTCACAGGGCTGTGGAGTAAAAGATTGGAAATCATCAGAACACAAGCACTTGGAGAAGGAATAGAAAATTCAGGCCCTCAAGCCCAGGAAGCTCTCTGAACCAGTGGGCACTGGCATTTTGAGGTGAATAGCCTCCCTCTGAGCCGTAAGGTTTGAACGTGAAATAAATCTGAAGTAAAAAGCTAATTTATCGAATGGCAGCCGCACACTGGATTTCACCACCTCCCCTATCCACAGCAGGCTTGAAGGAACAAATAGCAAAAGCGTTTGTAATTAGTTGAACTCCCCAAAGGGATAGCATTCAGCCAAAGCAGCAGCAGTAGCCACTGAAGTGACCTCTGGGCAGATTGGAAATGGAATCACTTCTAAAAATTAAAAACCGGAGGGTCTTTTCTTAATTTGCAA
Organism: Chiloscyllium punctatum; assembly: GCF_047496795.1. NCBI lineage: Eukaryota > Metazoa > Chordata > Chondrichthyes > Orectolobiformes > Hemiscylliidae > Chiloscyllium > Chiloscyllium punctatum. Next base: position 79,325,843 of record NC_092744.1, read on the forward strand.
GGGAGGAAGAGAAAAGCAAATAAAAGCACTTCAATGTATTGGGTAACCAGTCTGAGTTTCTGATTGAGCGAGGCTTGCCGTTGAGTGACATCATTAATATCAGCTCATCAGAGATGGGTCTACACATATACAGTTAGTCCGTCAGTCCAAATACTGCACTGGACGGGTGACGGGGGCAATTTTACTCCTGCTTGCATAGTGACAAGGCTCCCTTACTTGTGCTTTACATTTTCCTATGTCTGATTTCTTTCTGTTTTCAAACCTGTTTCCCCCCTGGTGTTTGCAATGCAGTATTGTTGGGGGTGACCCTGCCTTCACCTGGTGGGCTAATTCTCACAGCTAAACCATGGGGTCGAACACCTCGCTTGCCAGAGCTACCTGCCAGTGAAATGACCATCAGCTCTCTGGGCCCAGCAGTGCCACCTGGAGAACTGGTCTTTGCTGGGACTGCAGGTAGTTCAAAGTTTGGGAGAAGATTTGTAGCTCGGGGGCTTGTTGTTGTGGTTCTGTTCGCTAAGCTGGGAATTTGTGTTGCAGACGTTTTGTCCCCTGTCTAAGTGACATCCTCAGTGCTTGGGAGCCTCCTGTGAAGCGCTTCTGTGATGTTTCCTCCGGCATTTATAGTGATTTGTATCTGCCGCTTCCGGTTGTCAGTTCCAGCTGTCCGCTGTAGTGGCTGGTATATTGGGTCCAGGTCGATGTGCTTATTGATTGAATCTGTGGATGAATGCCATGCCTCTAGGAATTCCCTGGCTGTTCTCTGTTTGGCTTGTCCTATAATAGTAGTGTTGTCCCAGTCAAACTCATGTTGCTTGTTATCTGAGTGTGTGGCTACTAAGGATAGCTGGTCGTGTCGTTTCGTGGCTAGTTGGTGTTCATGGATGCGGATCGTTAGCTGTCTTCCTGTTTGTCCTATGTAGTGTTTTGTGCAGTCCTTGCGTGGGATTTTGTACACTACATTGGTTTTGCTCATGCTGGGTATCAGGTCCTTCGTTCTGGTGAGTTGTTGTGTGAGAGTGGCTGTTGGTTTGTGTGCTGTTACGAGTCCTAGTGGTTGCAGTAGTCTGGCTGTCAGTTCGGAAATGCTCCTGATGTATGGTAGTGTGGCTAGTCCTTTGGTTTGCAGCATGTTCTCGTTCCGTTGCCTTTCCCTTAGGCATCTGTTGATGAAATTGAGGTAAAAATAATGAGTGGAGATGCTGGAAACCAGATTCTGGATTAGTGGTGCTGGAAGAGCACAGCAGTTCAGGCAGCATCCAAGGAGCAGCGAAATCGACGTTTCGGGCAAAAGCCCTTTATCAGGAATAAAGGCAGAGAGCCTGAAGCGTGGAGAGATAAGCTAGAGGAGGTGGGGGTGGGGAGAAAGTAGCATAGAGTACAATAGGTGAGTGGGGGAGGGGATGAAGGTGATAGGTCAGGAAGGAGAGGGTGGAGTGGATAAGGAGATAGGCAGGTAGGACAAGTCCAGACAAGTCATGGGGGCAGTGCTGAGCTAGAAGTTTGGAACTAGGGTGAGGTGGGGGAAGGGGAAATAAGGAAACTGTTGAAGTCCACATTGATGCCCTGGGGTTGAAGTGTTCCGAGGCGGAAGATGAGGCGTTCTTCCTCCAGGCGTCTGGTGATGAGGGAGCGGTGGTGAAGCGGCGCTCGCGGTGACAAGCAACATGAGTTTGACTGGGACAACACTACTATTATAGGACAAGCCAAACAGAGAACAGCCAGGGAATTCCTAGAGGCATGGCATTCATCCACAGATTCAATCAATAAGCACATCGACCTAGACCCAATATACCGACCACTGCAACGGACAGCTGGAACTGACAACCGGAAGCGGCAGATATAAATCACTATAAAAGCCGGAGGAAACATCACAGAAGCACTTCACAGGAGGCTCCCAAGCACTGAGGATGTCACCTAGACGGGGGACGAAATGTCTGCAACACAAATTCCCAGCTCGGCGAACAGAACCATAACTGTAGGTAGTCCCAAAGACGGCAGAAGTAATAGATTCCAGCCTTTAAAGCAATGCTAGGGACTTGCTAAGGAAGGTGCTGGTGAGGGGTTGTGGGGTGGGCAGGACAGTGGTGTGCAGGAGTAAAATGGGGTTGGATGATCTTTGAGAGGGAAAGGGCTGTTATTGGTGGCCTCCAATAGCCCATAAAGGAGGCAACTCCAAGATTATCAGGTTACCAACTCCTCAGTAAAGCCTATGGATTGTACACTTGATATGAGTCATTTCTCCTGTGGATAACATGCTGGACAAGGTCCTTAAGTGGCCATGAATTAAGCCTTTAAGGACTCCAATTGGATGTGTGGACCTTTTGATACCTCTCCTGGTAAAATTGCAGCATGTGCTAATGTATAGATGCCAGGGACAGAGCCTTTGTACAGTGTAAGCCTCATTTATGTAGCTTAAAATTCTTCCTTCATGGGATGTACGTGTTAGTGATATGGCCAGCATTTATTGCCATTGAACGTACTGGTTGGCAAAGGAGGAGAAAGTGAGGACTGCAGATGCTGGAGATCAGAGCCGAGAGTGTGGTGCTGGAAAAGCACAGCAGGTCAGGCAGCATCCGAGGAGCAAGAGAATCGACGTTTCGGGCATAAACCCTTCATCAGGAATGAGGTTGGCTAAGCCATTTACTGGGTAGCTAAAGGTAACCACAGTGCTGTGAGTCTGGAGTCACGTGGGCCAGACGGAGTAATGGGATTTTACCATAAATGATGATGGTAATCATGGGTATCACAAACAAGCTACATAACCTGGATATTTAAATTGAATTGGGACTCCACCATTATGGGATTTGAACATTTGTCCTCAGGATGTTAATCGAGGCTTCAGGAATTATTAGCCCATAAACTATAGCATTGTACCAAAGTCATTCCCCCGTGCCTTTAATCACCATGATCCATTCCAAAATATTCACTGGCAATGCAGCACATTTGCAGGCCTCGTATTTTGTTCATGTATGGCCCCCTTACTCATGTTACAGAAGATGGTCATCATAACAAGGCTGTGATTCAACTGGTGAGTATCAGATCCATTGACACTATGTACAGGGATCTGGGTCAGTTAATGGCCGAGTCAAGGAATGGCAAGTGCAGGTGTTTAGAAGATCATGGCGAATGTGTGGAGCTCCAATTTAATGTGTGGGCAGCCAGTTTGGTTCAGCAGCATGGATCATGATATTTCAATAAAGGCAAAATACTGCAGGTGCTGGAAATCTGGAACAAATAAGGAGAATGTTAAAGAAACTCAACAGGTTCATCGCGAGAGAAAAACAAGAGTTAACATTTAAAGTCTGGTATGACTACTCTTTAGATGTTTCACAGTGATGCTAAGTTACCACTCCTGCCTCTACCTCTTGGCATTCACACCTCAGATTCCAGTGGCAACACCGGTAGAATTGGTCCTCCTCCCTCCATGAGAAAAATGGAGGTGACTTGGGTTTTGATGTTAGCAGAATGGAGAATTTGAACTTAACCAAATTGTCTAACAAGGAGAAAGTGAGGAATGCAGATGCTGGAGAGTCAGAGTTGAGACTGTGGCGCTGGAAAAGCACAGCAGGTAATCGGAGGAGCAGGAGAATTAATGTTTCAGGCACAAGCCGTTCCTCAGGACTTCAAACGTGTGGTTTAAGGTCCCTCGGTGTCACTGACTTCTGTGCTTTGCAAATTCACCAGCAATGCCAAATCCCGGTAAGTTTGGCCCAGGATACGGATGCAAGGAGCCAGCAGATTTGGGTGGTGACGGTGGCTGCTGTCTTTTCACACTTGTGATTTCACGCTTGTGATTTTAAATGAACCCGTTGGTCTATAACCTGGTGACATGTGACTTCTGACTTTGTCCACCTCAGTCCAACACTGGTATCTCCACTTCTTAGGTGGCAGTGGCTGGGGCAGAGAACGAGGATGAGCAGATAGTATAGGCTGATCCAGTTTGATTTCCTGGATAGTTTCAACAGCAGGAGGGCATCAGAGAAGTTTTTTTGTTTCCCCTGTTGTTCTCTTTTGGTTGAGTGTTGTCTTCTTTTACCTATCTCTCTACCTCTCCCTTCAAGAAGATTACTTGTCTGTGGGAGGATGAGTCAAAAGGTGTGGTGCTGGAAAAGCACAGCCGGTCAGGCAGCAGACGAGGAGCAGGAGAGTCGATGTTTCGAGCATGGTTTCTCCTTGTGGTAGGATGGGTTGTGAGTAGTAGGGAGAGGATAACTGTCTACTCGTGTTAACCATCAATTTCCAATGTTTGTATATAAGTCAGAAACTACATACAGGAGAAACTGAGGACTGCAGATGCTGGAGAGTCAGAGTTGAAATGTGTGGCGCTGGAAAAACACAGCAGGTCAAGCAACATCCTAGGTGCAGGAGAGTCAATGTTTCGGCATAAGCCCTTCATCATGAAATTACATACATTCAGCTGGGCAGCTTTTGAATCTCAGTCTTGAATGACAAAGTCTTGTTGATTTTCCCTTAATCTAAGACCAATAACACTAGAAGCATTGTCAAAAAAAAATTAAGTATTTGTGCTTAGCCACAGGTAATTTGGCATATTTATTCTGGAATCACTGTATTGCACTATCACTGCATTTGATTATGTGAGTCTGGTAACTGACCTATGCTCACTGTGTTTGATTGCTCTAACCTGGTGACAGAGTGAGAGGTGAAACACACAAGCCTCTGAAATGGCACTGTAGGTTTGAAGGTTTGTTTGTGCTAGACACCTAGAACATGCGGGGAGGTGCAGTCTTGGGGTCACAGCCCGGTCATGTAGGACTGAAATCAATTTACTGGGTGGGGGGAATGGGGGGGCGGTGGTTCGCGATGTTTCTGGTGACCGTAACTTCTTCCAGTCGCCAGTGTACACACTCACCAAATGAAAGCAAAGAGGCAAAGGTGAGAGGAGACTCCCGGGCTCACTGTCCCAGGGCCAGTCTTGAGAAATCAAGAACAAAGGTGTCCCTTCATGGCGGCAAGATAAATAGGCAACGTAAGAGGTGCCCCTTTAAAATACACACCAGTGGTCGCTCGGCTTGTCAAAACAGTTAATCGGCCTGCGAATTCCCTCCAATATATTTTCTGTTTCTCCAAGGTAATGGTGTTTAAGCTAGGAACGCAGCAATGGTGACTGCCCTTGTGTTATTCTTTTAAATATTTGATGAAGGAATGTGTTTGTTTGCGTGTTTGCTTTGTATCAGCCCTTGAGTCATTCTCCAGTGACTTTTTTCCTGCATGAGATCGAGGCCCAGTCATATTGGACTGTGGTTATCATTTCAAACCTAGAGTGGTTTGGGGTTAAATTAAAATCCATCGTCAGGCAAGTGGTTTGAGCGTTGCGGAGAGACAACGCAGTCAGCAGTTTCTGCTTAATTGTAAAATCATGTCCTGTGTATCTTCACAATGCATTGACTTTTTCTGACACAATCATTTACTCCCGGAGCATTATCATTGCAGGAAGCTGAGTGGCTTTATGCCTTAATGTGTACTAAGCTGACTGATTTCAAGCTTTTGGGGCACTGCGTCTCACTCTGTATCTCTAGGCCAATGAAGGAGAAAAGTCTACCAGAGTTTACCACTCTGCACCAGCTGATTTTTGATTCAATTCTCTTTTAATTCCCCTTGGCCCTTTCTGAATTGATTTTATTTATTTATTTATTGTCACATGTATCTTGTTACAAAATACAGTCAAAAGTGTTGTGTAGAGTTGCCAATCTCTGGCACCATCTTATAACACACAAAAAAAATACAAAGGCAATTAAATGAAGAAATAAATCAAATGTCCAATTTTACAGTCTTTCTTGTTCAGTACTCTGCCTCGGACCTTGGGCCTGGTGACCAGGCATGAGTTCCCCTCACCACATTGCTGCTGGAACAACAATTATCACTCTTTGATTGTATCTCGCCTTCACTGATTTAGCCAGCCCACCATTTTGGTTACGCACTTGATTACAACATAAAGCAGGAAGAACAGCAGAAATAAAAGCTTGTGTGCCAACCAGCCAGCTAGCATAAAACACCCATTATGAAGAAGTCTTGAAAATTTGAGTTCTGAAGGAGGGTCACTGGACTGTTAACTCAATTTCCACTCCACAGACGCTGCCAGACCTGCTGAGTTTCTCCATGCAACCTCTGGGTTTTTTTTTGATTTCCTACATCCGCAGTATTTTGGTTTTATTTTGATAGAGAAACAAATACCAGTGGATTTACAGCACCAGAGACCTGGGTTCAATTCCCGCCTCAGGCGAATCTCTGTGTGGAGTTTGCACATTCTCCCCGTGTCTGCATGGGTTTCCTCCGGGTGCTCCGGTTTCCTCTCACAATCCAAAAATGTGCAGGTTAGGTGAAATGGCCATGCTAAATTGCCCGTAGTGTTAGGTGAAGTAGTAAATGTAGGGAAATGGGTCTGGGTGGGTTGCGCTTCGGCGGGTCGGTGTGGACTTGTTGAGCCGAAGGGCCTGTTTCCACACTGTAAGTTCTCTAATCTAGTCTAATCTAAATGTACTGAAAAAGCAGACCTCAACATAGTCATTAGGACATGTGAAGGTAAAAGTTAGACAGAGTGCAGTGGGATGAACTGATACTAAGCCTGCTGTGATTCGTTAAAGCAAAGAAAGCGTCTGTATTTTATAAATCACGTTTCAGTACATCAAGGCATCCCACAGCACTTTGCTCCAGTAAGTTACAGATCCACTTTCTATAATGGGTATTGTTGCTGTGAAAGTTACTTGTCCACTTTATTCAGAGGACAATTGAAACAAAATTCAAAAAAGTTACTAATCAACATATTAAAGCCAAATCAAACTAATCTGCCACTCCGAATTCATATTCTGGATCTCTTCGCTACAGTCGTTCAAGGAATGATTGGTCAGTTGAATTTCTTTTGTGTCATGACTTTATCCAAAATCAGCAGTGACTGATAACGCAGTGTTGTGTACCCTAGCCTCGCGTTGTGTGTACCCTACACATTCAAATGTTGTAAACCTTATGTATCATATTGCTATGTACACTGCGTAGCGTATTGTCACGGACTGTACGTCTCGCATTGTTGCATATCCTCTGTATTATGTTGTTGCGTACCCTACACGTTGCAATGTAAGATACCATACACATTGTATTGTCATATATTCTGTGTCTGACATTGTTATTACCCTATGTCTCACATTGTCATGTATCGTAATGTTATGTACCCTACGCAATGCATTGCATACCCCATGTCTTACAGTGTTGTGTACCCTATTATCAGTTAGCTGTGTATTCTACATGTTGGATTGTGGTGTACCCTATGCATTGCATTGTTATATACCCATTCTCTAACATTGTTGTGTATGCTATATATTGCATTGTGGGGTACACCATAAATTGGATTGTCATGTAGTATTCATGAGGGAGTGGTTTGTACTGTGTCTGTAGGGATGCTTTGTACAGGAATATATTATGGTGTTGCTGCCCATTCAATTTGCAACCCATACACTATTAAGAGCATCAAGTATCTAAATGTGTAATTTCCCTTCCTTTTACACTGCCTTCTGACACAGGGAGTCATCAATGTGGGGATTGTTGAGGCTTTGGCTCAGTTCTCTGACATGTTGTGACTCAGGGAAAACCCCCTGCTAATTTAAACCTGACACACAGAGAACCTCACCTCGTACCGTGATCCGTTAAATTTTGAGAGGCAAGATGGATTCTGGGTAATCCAAGATGGAGGACGGGAAAAATTTCTGGCTGTAAGAGCTGCTCCTTTTTTTGAGGTATTTTAGGTGTTGGAGGTGATTTCCTCGAATTCCAGGAGCAGCAATTACTGTTTTATATGCTGTTGCATTGTTTTGGAACTTCGGGAAAAAAAAGTCAAAACAACAGCAGTTTTAAAAAGGAGAAGAGCAGACAAAGGAAGCGCATGGTGAGGACAGTGCAGGAGAGAGAGAGAGAGAGAGAGAGAGAGACAGACAGACAGACAGACAGACAGAGAGAGAGAGAGAGAGAGAGAACCTGCACAGTTGCTATCTTTGCTGTTTGAATTCGTATATCGCTGGACATCGGAGTGAATCTAGGAAAATTAACCAACAGTGAAATTCACAACTAATCTTGGAGGAACTGTTGGGCGAAGTTCACAGCACAGAATCAGATAAGTTAATTGTTGTTTTAAGTCTGTCCAAGAGACAGGCTGCAGTAGTGAGCATAGTGGATTCTTTCTTGATTATATGTTTTTAGAGATAAGTCTCTTGATTAAACTTGAAATATAAGCCATAGCTATTAATTTAACCTGGTGCGGTGTTTTGTAGAGGAATAAGACAGTGTTATTTTCTGGGTCTGTAGATTGTGAAGGAGCAAAAATGGCCTTTGCAGTGATATGTACTTCTTGTCAGATGTGGGAGTTTGAAGAGAGTTTAAGGGTTACTGCGGATTATATCTGCCATAAATGCTGTTGGATGTGAATCTTATCAGATCGAGTGGATCGTATGGAGAGACAGATGGAAGCCATGAGGAATTTGCAACAGCAACTGTATGTGATGGATGGCAGTTATAGGAAGGGGGGAAAGTCTCAGATACAGTCACATAGATGGGTTAACTCCAGGAAGGGTAAGAGAGGTAGGCAGCTAGTGCAGGAGTCTTTTGTTGATATACCCATTTCAAACAGGTATGCTGTTTTGGAAAATGTAGGGGGTGATGGATTCTTAGGGGAACGTAGCACAAACAGCCAAGTTTCTGGTATTGAGACTGGCTCTAATGCAATGAGGGGTACATCGGCTTCCAAGAGATCAATTGTGTCAGGGGATTCTGTAGTCAGAGGTACAGACAGACGTTTCTGTGGCCAGCAGAGAAAAATCAGAACGGTGTGTTGTTTCCCTGGTGCCAGGATCAAGGATGTCTCAGAGAAGGTGCAGAATGTTCTCACAGGGGAGAGGGCCCAGCAGGAGGTCATTCTCCACATTGGAACCAACGATATAGGAAGGGAAAAGGTTGAGATTCTGAAGGGCGATTACAGAGAGTTAGGCAGGAATTTAAAAAGGAGGTCCTCAAGGGTAGTAATATCTGGATTACTCCCAGTGCTACGAGCTAGTGAGGGCAGGAAAAGGAGGATAGAGCAGATGAATGCATGGCTGAGGAACTGGTGTATGGGAGAAGGATTCACATTTTTGGATCATTGGAATCTCTTTTGGGGTAGAAGTGACCTGTACAAGAAGTACAGATTGCACCTAAATTGGAAGGGGACTAATATACTGGCAGGGAAATTTGCTAGAACTGCTTGGAAGGATTTAAACTAGTAAGGTGGGTGGGGGGGGTGGGGGGTGGGGGGTGGGGGGGGGGTGGGGGGGGGGGTGGGGGGTGGGGGGTGGGGTGGGGGGGTGGGGTGGGGAGGGGTGGGGGGGGGAGATAGTGAGGAAAGAGATCGATCTGAGACGGGTACAGCTGAGAACATAAGTGAGTCAAGCAGGTAGGGACAAGATAGGACTAATAAATTAAGCTGCATTTATTTCAATGCAAGGGGCCTAACAGGGAAGGCAGATGAACTCAGGGCATGATTAGGAACATGGGACTGGGATATCATAGCAATTACGGAAACATGGCTCAGGGATGGGCAGGACTGGCAGCTGAATGTTCCAGGACGGATAGAAAGTGAGGCAAGAGAGGAGGGGGAGTGGCATTTTGATAAGGGATAGCATTACAGCTGTGCTGAGGGAGCATAATCTCGGAAATACATCCAGGGAAGTTATTTGGGTGGAGCTGAGAAATAAGAAAGGGATGATCACCTTATTGGGATTGTATTATAGACCCCCCAATAGTCAGAGGGAAATTGAGAAACAAACTTGTAAGGAGATCTCAGCTATCTGTAAGAATAATATGGTGGTTATGGTAGGGGATTTTAACTTTCCAAACATCGACTGGGACTGCCATAGTGTTAAAGGTTTAGATGGAGAGGAATTTCTTAAGTGTGTACAAGACAATTTTCTGAATCAGTATGTGGATGTACCTACTAGAGAAGGTGCAAAACTTGACCTACTCTTGGGAAATAAGGCAGGGCAGGTGACTGAGGTGTCAGTGGGGGAGCACTTTGGGGCCAGCGACCATAATTCTATTCGTTTTAAAATAGTGATGGAAAAGGATAGACCAGATCTAACAGGTGAAGTTCTAAATTGGAGAAGGGCCAATTTTGACGGTATTAGGCAAGAACTTCCGAAAGCTGATTAGAGGCAGATGTTTGCAGGTAAAGGGACGGCTGGAAAATGGGAAGCCTTCAGAAATGAGATAACAAGAATCCAGAGAAAGTATATTCCTGTCAGGGTGAAAGGGAAAGCTGGTAGGTATAGCGAAGGCTGGATGACTAAAGACATTGAGGGTTTGGTTAAGAAAAAGAAGGAAGCATATGTCAGGTATAGACAGGATAGATCGAGTGAATCCTTAGAAGAGTATAAAGAAAGTAGGAGTGTACTTAAGAGAGAAATCAGGAGGGCAAAACGGGGACATGAGATAGCTTTGGCAAATGGAATTAAGGAGAATCCAAAGGGCTTTTACAAAAATATGAGGACAAAAGGGTAACTAGGGAGAGAATAGGGCCCCTCAAAGATCAGCAAGGCAGCCTTTGTGTGGAGCCACAGAAAATGGGGGAGATACTAAATGAATATTTTACATCAGTATTTACTGTGGAAAAGGATATGGAAGATATAGACTGTAGGGAAATAGATGGTGACATCTTGCAAAATGTCCATATTACAGAGGAGGAAGTGCTGGATGTCTTGAAACGGTTAAAGGTGGATAAATCCCCAGGACCTGATCAGGTGTACCCGAGAACTCTGTGGGAAGCTAGAGAAGTGATTGCTGGGCCTCTTGCTGAGATATTTGTATCATCGATAGTCGCAGGTGAGGTGCCAGAAGACTGGAGGTTGGCAAACGTGGTGCCACTGTTTAAGATGGGTGGTAAAGACAAGCCAGGGAACTATAGACCGGTGAGCCTGACCTCAGTGGTGGACAAGTTGTCGGAAGGAATCCTGAGGGACAGGTTGTACATGTATTTGGAAAGGCAAAGACTGATTCAGAATAGTCAACATGGCTTTGTGCATGGGAAATCATGTCTCACAAACTTGATTGAGTTTTTCGAAGAAGTAACAAAGAGGATTGATGAGGGCAGAGCAGTAGCTGTGATCTATATGGACTTCAGTAAGGCGTTCGACAAGCCTCCCCATGGGAGACTGGTTAGCAAGGTTAGATCTCATGGAATACAGGGAGAACGAGCCATTTGGATACAGAACTGGCTCAAAGGCAGAAGACAGAGGGTGATGGTGGAGGATTGTTTTTCAGACTGGAGGCTGTGACCAGTGGAGTGTCACAAGGATCAGTGCTGGGCCCTCTACTTTTTGTCATTTATATAAATGATTTGGATGCGAGCATAAGAGGTACAGTTAGTAAGTTTGGAGATGACGCCAAAATTGGAGGTGTAGTGGACATTGAAGAGGGTTACCTCAGATTACAACAGGATCTGGACCAGATGGGCCAATGGGCTGAGAAGTGGCAGATGGAGTTTAATTCCGATAAATGCGAGGTGCTGCATTTTAGGAAAGCAAATCTTAGCAGGACTTATACACTTAATGGTAAGGTCCTAGGGAGTGTTGCTGAACAAAGAGACCTTGGAGTGCAGGTTCATAGCTCCTTGAAAGTGGAGTTGCAGGTAGATAGGATAGTGAAGAAGGCGTTTGGTATGCTTTCCTTTATTGGTCAGAGTATTGAGTACAGGAGTTGGGAGGTCATGTTGCGGCTGTACAGGACATTGGTTAGGCCACTGTTGGAATGTTGCGTGCAATTCCGGTTTCCTTCCTATCGGAAAGATGTTGTGAAACTTGAAAGGGTTCAGAAAAGATTTACAAGGATGTTGCCAGGTTTGGAGGATCTGAGCTACAGGGAGAGGCTGAACAGGCTGGGGCTGTTTTCCCTGGAGCGTCGGAGGCTGAGGGGTGACCTTATAGAGGTTAACAAAATTATGAGGGGCATGGATAGAATAAATAGATAGGGTCTTTTCCCTGGGGTAGGTGAGTCCAGAACTAGAGGGCATAGGTTTAGGGTGAAAGGGAAAAGATATAATCGAGACCTAAGGGGGAACTTTTTCACACAGAGGGTGGTACGTGTATGGAATGAGCTGCCAGAGGAAGTGGTGGAGGCTGGTACAATTGCAACATTTAAGAGGCATTTGGATGGGTATATGAATAGGAAAGGTTTGGAGGGATATGGGCCGGGTGCTGGCAGGTGGGACTAGATTGGGTTTGGATATCTGGTCGGCATGGACGGGTTTGACCGAAGTGTCTGTTCCATGCTGTACATCTGTACGACTCTATGACTCTAACTAACCCAGAGGTCATTATTGAAAATAAAAATTAGTAATTTAATTCTTTAAGTCCAGTAGAGAACATTAAAACAACAGCTATTTACAACTCCTTTCTTTTAAACCTCGCTTTTACCTCCCACTTTATAATACTGGTCCGACAATTAAAAGCCTTGATTAAGATTTATCGAGAAAAAAAAAATGACGTATGAAAACCAGCCAGTTTTGTCAATTCTCCTTTGTAGATTTTCCACTGTGTTTTCCTGAGTCATCTCTTCTTTGGTTTTTGGCTGCACACCTTTTCTTTTGGACAGGTACCTTTCAGAGAGCTATTTGGGTGGCAGTCTGTACTTGTTGGTGCTCATTGCTGTTCTCCCCTAACTGTTCAAAATGTCTGGTTTTATACCCCAAAACATTGGATCATTTCATTGGTTTGATGTCATCCCAAACAGTACAATTCAAATTCAAATGGATTTTGGTATCTGGGGCATAGTTTAAACTGATTGGCCAAATTTGAATTTGTTTTTCTTCCATGGCAACACAACTCCAGCTATTTGCTTCAATCAAATGTTACATTTTTACCTTGTTCAGCCCACTGTGTGCTTTCAGTCAGTCCTTGCTAGCTTCCCCTCTCTCTCTTAAAGATATAGAACAAACCTACACCTTCATAATAGACATGTTACAATGAAGCAAGCATCAGGACTTAGGCCTGATCTCTACCCTTAGCTAGCCCACATCCTGAATCTGCTGTGGGCCAGGCTTGACAAACCAGTTGCTTAATTGAGGCATTCCTTCTAATAACAAAACACAGCCACAAAAAGCTAACTGCTCACCACTGAAATGTTTCTTAAATTGCCCTCCAGTAGGATAAAGTACAATAAGGATATTTCCAATGCAAGTTCATGCTTGGTCACAATTTATTGAGAAATGCGCAAAGTAAAAGAGCAGGAGGTTGTTGGGTCTGATCAATAATGTATTGAGTTATCAATTGAAGAGCCTTTGATGGGATCCATGTAATGGAGCTGGATGAGGAAGAGGGGGCTGAGAAATCTCAAGTCCTGAAATTCTGATGTAGACACATACTGTTATATGCTTTCTTTCTGAAGTAATTTGCTCCCAACTGTATTGTTAGCCTCCGGCAAATAAAAACATGTAACTACTTAAATACATTGGGTTAGACCTCTTGTAAGAAAACATTGAAAATACGATTATTGATTGCGTGATCTTGACAAACTCCCACTCCCCCCACTGAGTCTCCAAATCTAACTCAACCAAGAGATATCAATACAAACAAAATACTCTCTTGTTGCCCAATTCAATATCAATGCCACGACCCCAAGACTGAATTATTTTCCACTACTTTCTCTGCAAACCTGTAGCATTTGTAAGGCGATCATTCTGAGAAACAAGAGCTGTGTTAATTTCTTTTATCATTTGAGATCAACTTTGTTATGCATTGAAGGAACTTCAAACCTGTGCACCAATTGTTGGAACTATCTTGCTGAGATAGGGATTTAAGTCTCCAGTCACGGGTTTCAATCCATCAACAAGGCTCTCATGACAGTTTAGTTCAGTGCAAGTGTTGTATTTGTTGGCGATGCCTTCTCAGCGTCTAGCCTCGTGCCATGAGAAAACAACAGGTCAGCATTCCACCCTCTTCCATCGAATCCCTACAGTGTGGAAACAGGCCATTTGGCCCAACAAGTCCACACCAATCCTCCAGAGAGTAACCCATTCAGACCCATTCCTTTACATTTCCCCTGACTAATGCATCTAACCAACACATCCCTGAACACTATGGACAATTCAGCATGGCCAATTCACCTAACCTGCACATCTTTGGATTGTGGGAGGAAATCGGAGCATCCAGAGGAAACACACACAGATACGGGGAGAATGTGCAAACTCCATACCGACAGTCACCCGAAGCTGGAATCGAACCTGGATCCCTGACGCTGTGAAGCAGCAGTCCTAACCACTGAGTTACCATGCTGAATAGCCTGTTGCTCCTGTGTAACAGGCTGGAGGAATGGGTTAATCCTGTATCATTTCACTGATCATTCTTTTGGCTTGTCCTCATTGGATAGCACCGACACTACAATTGGCATTTTTGCTGCTCACTCAGGATTGTAATGAGCAAAAATATTTTCTCTGGAAGGGTTGTGAATCTTTGGGATTCTCTACACTAGATTGTGTGGACACAGTGGCTCACAGCACCACGGACCTGGGTCTGTTTCCATCTTTGGGCGATTGTGTGGAGTTTATACATTCTCCCTATGTCTGTGTGGATTTCCTCCAGGTGCTCAGGTTTCTTCTCACAGTCCAAAGATATACAGGCGAAGTGGATTAGCCATGGGTGATGCAGGGATTGGGTAGGTGGGATGGGTCTGGGTGGACCTGATGGGCTGAATGGCCTATTTCCACACTGTAGGGATGCTATGATCCCATTCTTGATTATTTTTGAGGTTCAGTAGGCCTCAGTGTTGACCTCTCAGGGAGTCATTTGGAGAATGGGTGGTAAAGTGGAGTTGACTTCGATCAGCCATGATCATTTTGGTTGGTGGAGGAGCCATTTTCCTCCAAGTTGTTATGATCGTAATCTTTCCCCTGCTTCACATTCCATGAGGGCAATCTCAATCTAAGATGAACAAATGAAAAAAACACAATGTCAATATAATTATTTATCACTGTTTTCTGCTGTCCTTCAGAACCTCAATGTCCTTTGCCTGTTTCTAGTTACACAAACAGGGTGGTCGGGAATGGATTGAAAGAACAAGTGAACAACCCAGAAGTGAAAGTCCGAGGACCTGATGCTATGGTGAAGAAGGTCATCGATAAACTTGTGCAAATCGACCAGGTAAGATGCTGAGACTTACATCTGAAAATCACTCAAATGGCTGAGTTGAGAAAATTAGGCAAAGATTTTTCAAGTGCAAAAGAGTACTTGGCAATGTCATGACAATGATGCCCTGTGTTGCCGTGTAAGACCAAGTCATCAGCCCCAAATGTGACAGCCAGATGAACAGACTCTTGTTCCGATACTAGACCAGATGTATGTTACAATTCATGACAAAACCACCAACTTATTTTGTAATAAGTTCAGGGACTAGTTAACATTACTTTTAAGGTAGATAAAGGAGACTGACAAACAGAAAAATGCCACATGAGTCCATCGTTTTGAACAAACGCCAAGGCTATACATGTTAGAAGAAATTTGCAGTCTACAATTCATGTCCAACTTCCTTCTAACAGTGATAAGCTTGGGTAAGGTACTGTGTTCAATTCCCCTGCAGCGAAATTACAATTGGGCTCTTGTGGCACTGTGCTAGTGTCACTATCTCTAGGCCAAATGGTTCAGGTTTAAGTGAAACCTGTCATGGAGGTGTGCCATAACATATCTGAGCAGGTCAATTAAAATAACTAAAAACATGAAATGGGATCAAGACTGATCCACAGATTCCTCATTGACTAGATCGAAATCTTGGAATGCCCTGTCCAACAGCATTGTGGGTCTACCTACAGCAGTTACTCAACAAGGCAGCTCACCATCACGTTCTCCAGGGCACCTAAGGATGAGCAACAAATACTGACCCAGCAAGCAATGCCCACATTCCACGAGTGAATAAAGAAATCTCCCCTTCAACATGAGTTGCTGGGTCATCAAATTTCATTAATTGCAAGGGATTACAATTCTTCATCTGGGCCTCAAAA
This sequence comes from Chiloscyllium punctatum, assembly GCF_047496795.1. NCBI lineage: Eukaryota > Metazoa > Chordata > Chondrichthyes > Orectolobiformes > Hemiscylliidae > Chiloscyllium > Chiloscyllium punctatum. Next base: position 79,341,861 of record NC_092744.1, read on the forward strand.
TACCCTCTCAAGAGTTGTTTCATCACAAACTGCCTCAACGGCTCCTCCTGTTTCAGTTCATCACCTTCCTGTCCTGGGCCCATAGGCTCGGAAACTACACTTCAGTGCCCATTTACAAATTTAGCCCAACTGTCCACTGACAGCTAGCTTTACCAAGCCATCCCTGCCCTGCCATTTTCCTCCAAATTCCAACCTCGCTCAGTTATATTAAGCAAATTCTGTTTGTAAGATATTCGTACCCCACTATCTCTGCCACACTGCTGTATTCATGCTCACAGGCTTGTTCTGAGTCACTTATGGCTTTCCTAAACACACACTTTCCGACTTTCTGAGCTTCCCTGGACTTCATCGGAGTCTTGACTTTAGCTGCGTGCTATTTCCAAGAACTTCTTCCTGAGTTCAACGTAACAGCCATCCAGTTGTTGTTGACACCTCACTGAGTTCCCTTACACAGAATCCATGTTGTTTAACTGCCTTCCCACCACACAGCAGAAAAGAAAGAATTCATCACACAGTGCAGAAACCAACTCTCATCCTTTCTGTCTCTGTCACTGTCCCTCTTTCTGGTCACTCTCCCTCTCTTTCTGTTTTGCTGAATTCTCTAATTCTCTCTTTTAAAATTTCACTGTCTCTGCATCTCAGTCATCTGTCTTTGTCTCTTTTGGAGCCCTCTGTCTCTCTCTTGTTCCTTCTATGAACTTTCTCTTTCAGTCTCTGACTATCTCACTTCCTGTCTACATGAGATCGCTCTCTTTTCAGTTCTGTGAGCTCCCAGATCATATTGTTCCGTCCCTGAGAGTTACCTCTACGTCTGTCCATCTCTGTTTATCTTGTCATTCTATCCAGCTCTGCCTCTCTTGCCAAGTTTCATTGAAACATAGGAAATAGGAGCTGGAGTAGGCCATTCGGCCCTTCAAGCCTGCTCCATTATTCAGTATCATTGTGGCTGATCATTCAGCTCAGTCCCCTGGTTCCAGCTTTCTCCCCATGCCCATTTGACCCCACTCGACCTAAGAGCTACATCTTGAAAACATTCAGTATTTTGGCCTCAAGCGCATTCTCTGGCAGAGAATTCCACAGCCTGACCACTCTCTGGGTGAAGACATTTCTCCTCATTCTCAGCGATTCAGAACTTCACCAGCCTTTCAATCCACAAAGCTCCTTCACTCCTCTGGCAGACCAACTTTAGAATTAACTTCTTTGCAATTCACACTTTGTGGGGGCATTTTAGATTGATCTTCCTGTCAGTTGCAGAGTAATTCTGTGTGAATTGTGGGATATTGGTGAGCTCACTTGGCTGAACAAGTTTGCAGCACAGAGTAATGTCAAAAGCATAGGTTCAATTCCTGGACCAACTGTAAGACCATAAGATACAGGAGCAGAATGAGGCCATTCAGCCCATTGAGAGCACTCTGCCATTCAATCATGGCTGATATGTTTCTAAACCTCATTCTCCTGTCTTCCTCCCTATAACCCCTTATTAACCAAGAACTTATCTATCTCTGCCTTAAATACACTCAATGAATTGGGATCCACAGCTTTCTGCAGCAGTGAGTTAACCACCCTCTGGTTGAAGAAATTCCTTTTCAACTCAGTTCTAAAGGTCGTCCCTTCATTCTGAGCCTGTGCCCTTGTATCCTAGTCTCTCCTGCCAGTGGGAGCATCTTTTCCATTGGCTCTCTGTTTCGCTTTCATTTCCCTTTCTCACTTTGTCCCTCCCTATCTCAATTTGCCCCTCGCCTGTCTCAGGCACGCTCTCACTCTCGCTCTTCCTATTTTTCTCCATTCTACTTTTGTTCCTTTCTTACTCAGTTGTTCTCCTGTCTTGCTGAACTCCTTGTTCTGAGTTTGTGTATGGACAAGTTTAACCATACAAGGCTGGTTGCTGTAGAATAGCCTGCAGCATTGTACAAACTTACCTAACAAGTACTTAGCCAGGGACGCAGAGGTATATTGGGGTTCTTTGGTCACGTGTCACATCTAAACACGGCTGAGAGATTCCCATATCCATCGTAACTCTTGCCTTGCAGGTAGAGTTTCATATTCTAACAACTCCTTTGTATAAATATCTCCTTCATGACATTGTCTCACTGTAAACCCATTCACATGACGCCTTTTTTTCCAGTAATGTCAGACCTGCATCTTGACTGACTGTAGATCGTGTCAGCATGAGATGGCAACGTGTGGGGAATTGGTAGCCTGTCACATGACCACAACCTTACCAATCAACAGCTGACGTCAGGACATGGGGCAACATTGCTCTGAACTGTTTTAACATTGCCTGTGCTTTTCTGATAGCTGAAGCAGTCACACATCCAGCAGTTTGGTGCCCTATCCGTGTGCTGGATCCACCAAGCAGTGTTACAATCAGCCTCAAGGTTCCAGACCCTGATGTTATTGTCTAATATCATTTGAAGGGATGCCTGAGAGCTAATGGAATGAGGAAATGGACATCGCAATTAAGAATTAATTGGGTGTGAATTGGTTGTATAAATATAGGGAGCGAGTAATCAGTGTGGTGTGAGAGTTTTATGGAGTGTGGCTGACTCAAATAAAGCTTGCACTGAAAGTGTGGACGTGAATTCTGTTTTAAATATGGTTAACATTCGGAGGCTAACAATGGATGCACTTTAGCAAGGACAGAATCGGACAATGCCAAAGATGAGTACTTCCCACTGCCAGAGTATTTACCCAGTCAGAATTTCTTGTTCCCAGTGCAGGTGCCAACATTAACAATGGATGCCAGCTGTGCGTGTACAGTTGCACCCCCGCTGATATCTCACTGTGATTGAAGTGCAGCCTGTAATGTAAGGGATGTATAGGTCCTGATGCACTTTCAAAGAATTGATACATCCCACTGGACTGAATGACATTGCTTACAGTGGTCCTTTCAGCAAAACTCCGGGACATTGGCACAAGCACTTGCCTTACCTCTATTGTGCAAGGGCGCTATCCATCTCCGTGCATTTCTGAGGAGCTGCCTGTTAAAACTTGCCAAGGCAGCAGCAATCCTCAGGGGACTTGCCACCTTGCTTTACAGACAGAGGCAGGTAGGCAGCTCTCACCTCCTCCATTTGTATCCTGAACCTCCCTTCCTATGACTGATTAGACTATTTAAGTTGTACAGTCGTACCATTCAGGACCTGAGATTCGTCCTTGCCTGCACAGAACTCAACCCAGCGATGCCAACGATCACAAACACAACCTCAGTCCAATTGCCATTGGAGGCTACTATTAAATCTGTATCCACCACTCTGCCGAACAGTCCGTTCCAAATCCTAACCACTCAAAGGTCAAGGTCTTTTTGTAAAGCTTTCATGATTTCCATTTCCATTTCCATCGCTTTACTTAAAGCAAATATCACTGAAGAAGCAAACTGGAAAAAAGTAGTGAAAGCAGCTTCTGAAGCAAAGCTGTGTTTTATACATTACTGCAGGGCCATTCAGTATTAATGAGTCCCTGTCTCACGATTCATGCACCAAAGACCATGAATATGTAAATATTTCTTTTACTGAAAAGATCTGCAAGGGCTTTAAGTGGAATTCTGTTTGATAGCCACCATTCCCTGAAGAAACGCTTGGTTTGATGTTTATAACTAATTGGTAATGTGTCCAGTTTGGTAATCTGCTGTGAAGTTATTGCAGACACAAGGTCACACTTTCCAACCATTCTGCTCTAACCGACTGTACTGTGATTGAACAAGAACATTTCAGGACAATAAAAGGGGCCGGCATCAGGCCTAACGTTCATTTAAAGCAACTGCCCTGACAGGAGAAGGCAAGCTATGAGGATTTTCTCATCTCAATCAAATGCTTTCCCATTGTAAAGAATTGAGTGCTCCTTGTCAAGACCATAAGACATAGGAGTGGAAGTAAGGCCTTTCGGCCCATCGTGTCCATTCCACCATTTAATGGGCATTTCAACTCCACTTACCTGCACTCTCCGCGTAGCCCTTAATTCCTTGCAAGATCAAGAATTTATCAATCACTGCCTTGAAGACATTTAACATCCCAGCCTCCACTGCACTCTGTGGCAATGAATTCCACAAGCCCACCCCTCTCTGGCTGAAGAAATGTCTCCCCATTTCCGTTCTAAGTTGACTCCCTCTAATTCTAAGGCTATGCCATGGGTCTTAGTCTCCCCACCTAACGGAAACAATTTCTCAGCATCCACCCTTTCTAAGCCATGTATTATCTTGTTCATTCATGTCAGATAATGCTCAATGGACTAAGCCCTTTCCTGTTTGCCCCTATTGTACAGAACCTTAATGGACTCTACCTTCCTCATCGTCAAATACCAAATGATACTGAACTAACAACTAGGGGGGGGTTCATATTCCCGCTTGGCAGATTGTGGACTGGACTGTAAAGGAGATTTAACAGTGCTTATGGGGGTCAATCTGCCGCACTGCAACAGCAGCAGATCAAAGCAATTATCTTATAGGTTCCAGTGCAGGGGAGGTGTCTACAGGAACCTCCCAACACAGGCCTTTGGTGCCTATAACATGCTCAGAAGAGAGCAAGGCTGAAAGCTTTGAGAAAGGAGCCTAGGTGTGATACAGTTTATTGGTGGATGGTTAGCCTTGCTGCCTTCATGATCACGTGCCCCATATGTCAAGTGACAAACAGTCTTGAAAGAGATTGCTGGAGTGCCCCACTAAAAAGATAGCTTTTCTGTTTAAATAATTTGAGCTGTAGGAAGAGGTTGGATAGGCTGGGGCTGTTTTTCCTAGAGCGTCAGAGGCTGAGGGGTGACCTTATAGAGGTTTATAAAATCACGCGGGGCATGGATAGGATAAATAGACAAAATCTCTTCCCTGGGGTGGGGGAGTCCAGAACTAGAGGACATAGGTTTAGGGTGAGAGGGGAAAGAAACAAAAGAGACCTGAGGGGTAACTTTTTCATTCAGAGGGTGGTACGTGTATGGAATGAGCTGCCAGAGGATGTGGTGGAGGCTGGTACAATTACAACATTTAAAAAGCATCTGAATGAGTGTATGAATAGGAAGGGTTTGGAGGGATATGGGCCGGGTGCTGGCAGGTGGGACTACATTAGTTTGGGATATCTGGTCAGCAAGGACAAGTGGAACCAAAGGTCTGTTTTCGTGCTGTACATCTCTATGACTCTAAATTGCTTATCCAAACGTTGAGCTGGACAGTGCATTCCATATGGAAAACACATCTTGGTCTTCGTATGTTCCTGTCTCCGGGCTGCCACAACCTCCCTCCATCTCCCAAACTCACCTGAGGCTTTCAGCTGGCATCCCAGCTGATTGAATTTTACCCCTCCACCCCCCACTGTCACCCCTCGATGGTGGAGGCTGGGTGGCTCACTGGCGCTGTAGCCATTATGCTGAGTTACCAATTTGCCAAGCCTCCGATAGCATTAGGCACTTACATTGGCCATAGTTTTGGACACAATCCAGTTTCTAAACCGGATATAATCTTAAAATTTCAACTCAAGAACTCAGAGCAGCAGTGACGCAGGTGGTAAAGCTGGAGTGAATAAACCTGATTGTATAAGAACTGGCATCATAAAAATGTTGGCCACAAAAGTTCCTGAGGTTTTCATAAAACACAACAGGTGCGCTATTGTCCTTCAGGAGTCACATCCCAAGAACAATATTTTAAAAGTACAGCAATTCAACTAAGAGTCTTCCCATTATTGGTTTTGTATAGCATTGCAATGGACCAAATTCCTTTGTATTTGCTCCCATTGTCAAAATGGAACAAGCTCCTTGTACTCACTGCCATTATATAGACCTCCTAATGGACGAAACCCCTTTATACTCACTCCCATTGTATAGAATTTCAATGCACCAAATCCCTTCTGCATTCATTTCCATTGTCCATTATTACAATGGACAACATCCCTCTCTATCCATTTCCCAATAAATTGGATTCAATTGGCCTGAGACAAAATCTGCTCACTATCTGACTGACGTTGTTTCTAAGTACAGTTCATGTCTATTACTGCCGAATCAGAGCAGTGAAACAGATCCTCAAGATGATGGTTTCTCGTCTTTGCACTGAAATACAGACTGAGGAACCTCGTCGTGCTGCCACAGCTTTATGTGGCAAAGTTAAAGTCTGAAACAATATGCAAGCAGAATTGTTCCACTTCCAGACCCAATAGGGGGTATGTTATGCCTTCCACTGTGGCACACTTGGTTGTGAGGGAGGCATTTAAATCAGGTAGGAAGGTGACAATTGGGGATCCAGTCACTTTCCCATCCCAGGTCTGACTGAGCCATATAATGCCCACTTACAGGCCTCGTTCACCACAGCTAATAAGCACCCAGTGGTGGGCAAAGGTCTTGCCAATCAGAATTCCCAACATGGCAACCTTGTTGTGGTTGCTTGCAAGCTTCTTGAGGGGGTGTCCTGTTCGAGGGCATTCACTGAGGGACCTGACATTAAGAAGGAGGTTATGGGAGCTGTGGAATAAGGAATTCATAAAATTGTAGAATCCCTACAGTGTGGAAACAGACCATTTGGCCCCACAAGTCCACACTGGACCTCCGAAGAGTATCCCACTCAGATCCATACTCTACATTTACCCCTGACCCATGCACCTAGCCTGCACATCCCTGAACACTCTGCGCAATTTAGCATGGCCAATCCACCAAACCTGCACATCTTTGGACTATGGGAGGAAAGACACACAGACACAGGGAGAATATGCAAACTCCTCATAGACAGTCCCTTGAGGCTGGACTCGAACCCGGGTCCCCGGTGCTGTGAGATAGCAGTGCCAACCACTGAGCCATCGTACATTGTCATTTGGGGTGGCACTGTGGCTCAGTGGTTAGCACTGCTGCTTCACAGTGCCAGGGACCTAGGTTCAATTCTAGCCTTAGGGCAACTGTCTGTGTGGAGTTTGCATATTTTCCCCATGTCTGTGTGGGTTTCCTCCTACAATCCAAAGATGTGCAGGTTAGGTGGATTGGTCATGCTAAATTGTGCGTAATGTTAGGCATCTTAGTCAGGGGTAAATATAAGGTAGGGGTTTGGGTGGTTACTCCTTGGAGGGTTGGTGTAGACTTGTTGGGCCAAATGGCCTGTTTCCTTAATGTAGAGACTCTAATCTAATTTGCCAATGAGACACTTATGTCATCACAGGAAGCGATGCAGTGTTCTGTGATCTTTCACCCTTGAGACTAGATGAAGCCATTTTTAAAGTAAAATTAAAAGTTTCAATTCCCTCAGCAGACCCTTTAATTGCTCAGTGAGGTCAAAAATAAACATAGGAGCCAACCCATGTCCTCTGTGCTAATGCCTTCATGCCCGCCATGACCCCATGACCTAATGCCTTGAATCCCCACTCGCCATCACTCCCCTGTCGTCTGGGTTCCTCAGGTGGGTGGCTGCCCTGCCAACATCAGCCACCATCTTCCCAGTGGTGCTGCTGAGCAGTGAAAAGCTTCTCGTTCCTGATGAGCTGCCGGCTCTTGGCAGATGGGACGCCACCTGTCAGGGTCCCTGGTCTCACTGATGCCCAGTGAAGTACCCGATTGGCAGTCATTCATGGTAAGAGACGACATGGGCCATCACTGGCTATTTAGCCTGATGCCAAGACTCGCATCGTCGTCATTAAATCCTGCCCTACATCTCCCCTCAAGGCATCCCACCCTCCAAAATAATTGATGCAGAGCACCTTATGGAGTTATAAGGTCACCAAAGTGAGCAACAATACTGTTAAAAGTACAAGGTCAGTTGCAGATGCTCCATCTTTCCCCAGGAGATGAACTGTAGCCCTGACCAGATTCTAGACAGTTCTGAGCTGTGACTGAGGAATTGACTGGACAATGGGCCATATTCAGCTCAGATACAGCCACTGAATCCTCCACTCAAACCCAGAAGGACAGTGCACTATCTTGCTGTCCCTCTAAACTATCTGTCAAGTCATTGTTAACTGCCAATACTAGCGAGAAATTGTTAAGGTATCGCTTGGTGATGGTATGAAGCCTCTTGTCTCCTTTCTATCTGTGGGAAAAAGGATTTTTCATTTTCAAGCCATCCTTTTTCGTAATAGAGAAACAGAAGTCATCTCAATTGAGCCAGTGACTGAATTGATTTGCATTATTCATTGTTGCCTTTTAAATAATAAATAAAAATAAGATTAAACATTTTACTTGCATTCAAAATTTAAGAAAACATTGGTCAAAAATTAATTAGAGCTGATTCCTGTCAACAACTCTGACTGAATGAGATTTGTATATTTTATGAATGTAATCATGATGTACTATAAATATTTAGATTGAAATGCTAGAGCAAAGTCCATTTAACAGGGCTTTCAATTTGAAGGAGGTATAAAGTGGAGACTGGGAAATACTTCGAGGAACCTGAAACGCAAATATTGGACCAGATTTTGCTGAAGGTTACAATGAGTGGCAGTATTGTGAAGGAGATTGCTGGAAGTTTCTGTAGGGAACAGGAGAGTCAGACAGACTAGGCCAAAGTATCAGGGTGGTGCAATGGCTCAGTGGTTAGCACTGCCGCCTCACAGCACCAGGGATTCAGGTTCGATTCCAGCCTCAGGCGATTGTGTGTGTGAAGTTTGCACATTCTCCCCATGTCTGTGTGGGTATCCTCCCACTGTCCAAGCATGTGCAGCTTAGGTGAATTGGCCATGCTAAATTTCCCATAGTGTTCAGGGATGTGTAGATTAGGTGCATTAGTCAAGGGCAAGTGTAGAGTAATAAGGGAATGGGTCTGGTTGGCTTACTCTTCTGTGGGTTGGTGTGGATTTGTTTCCACACTGTTGAGGATTCTATGAATGTTGGACCTCTTTCTTTGGAGGACTACAGATGCTAGAGAGTCAAAGGGGATAAGTGTGGCGCTGGAAAAGGACAGCAGGTCAGGCAGCAACCGAGGAGCAGGAGAACCAACATTTTGGGCATAAACCCTTCATCAGGAATATGGAAGGGGAAGGGAGATGAGAGATAAATAGAGGGGTGTGGCTGGGGAGAAGGCAGGTGGGAGGATGATAGGTGGATGCAAGTGGGAAGTAATTGTGATCGTTTGGAAGGGAGGGTGGAGCGGATAGTTGGGAAGGAAGATGGACAGGTAGGACAGGTCAAGAGGGCAGTGCCGAGTTGGTGGATTGGATCTGGGATAAGGTGAGGGTCTGGGAGATGAAGAAACTAATGATGTTGATGTTGTTGCCGTGTGGTTGTAGGGTCCCAAGATGGAAGATGAGGCATTCTTCCTCCAGTTGGCAGGTGACTTTGACTTGGCACGGAGGAGGCCCAGGACTTGCATGTCCTTGGGGCAGTGTGAGGGGGAGTTGAAGTGGTTGGCCACAGGGTGGTGGGTTATCTGGTGCGTGTGTCCCAGAGATGTTCCCTGCATCGCTCAGTGAGTTGGCATCCTGACTCCCCAATGTGAAGGAGACCGCATCGAGAGCAACAGATGCAGTAGATGAGGTGGAAAATCTCCATCTGATATGGAAGGATACTTTGGGGCCTTGGATGGAGGTGAGTCGTGGGGGAGTGGACTCAGGTTTTACAACTGGTCCTCACGTTCCACCCCAACAGTCTCCTGATACAGCGCATTATTCTTCCCCATTTCTGCCACCTACAAACAGATCCCACCACCAGAGGTATATTGCCCTCCCCACCCCTATCTGTGTTCCGCAGAGACCATTCCCTCTGTAACTCCCTCTTTAGGTCCATGCCCCCCACCAACCCACCCTCTTTGTGGGCCAGTGATGGCTTCGAGAGCTGCTAATAGCTTTGACTGAGGATTGCATTGTTTAATTTAGAACAAGCTTTGGCAATATGGAGATTCCGTAAAGGATAATATGATGCCAGTTTACTCAACGGCACAAGAACGGCCACATTCATCCCTCTGAGTCAGAAAGTTGTGGGTTTCAATCTTGACAACTTGAGATTGACCAGGTAATAGGCTCATTCTGCCAGAAAAGGCTTGTGTTGCACACGTAGCCCCATCTACGTTTTGTCTGAGATATTGGTATTCGTGATTAGTGGCATCATCTCAATGAAGAGCAGAGAAAGCGTGACCAGTATTTATCTTCAACTGGTATCACATGACCTGATCTTATCACATTGCTCCAAGTGGGATCTTGCATCACTTGCAGGTGTTCCTTTGGGGTAGATATTTTCTCATCAACCTGTTTAAAACTTCTGAAGCAGGTTGGATTTCAACCCAGGTCTCCTGGCTCAGATGTAGGGACACTACTATGGCATCACAAAGGCCCTTTTGAGTTTTTGAGGACAATGTCCTACACCCAAACCTTTTCACCTGCTTTATCAATGAGCTATCCTCTGTCATTGAGGCTAGAAATGGGGATGTTTGCTGATGATTGCACAATATTCAGTGCCATCATGACTCCTGATACTGAAGCAGTTCATGTCCCAGCACAGCAAGACTTTGGACAATATCCAGGGTTGAGCTGACAGTGTTCACACCACACAGGTACTAAACAATGGGTGTCTCCAACAAGAGAGAGTCTGACTATGGCCCATGGACATTCAGTAGCATTCCATCACCATTCTGGCTTTTTATAACAGGGATATATTCAAAAATGTTTTAAACATTAAAGGCATCAAAGATTGTAGGGAGAAAGCAGGAGTATGGTCTTAGTTCAGAGGATCAACGCTGATCATTTGAATGGTGGAGCAGGCTCGAAGGGCTGAATGGCCTGCTCCCAAGATACTACACAAAAATAAAATACAGACCAGCGCTCTTTAAAATTGCTACTTGGGCAAGATGCCAGAGAGATGGGCTGGTGCCTGTAGAATTGTGTCAATACAGGTAGATGTGCATACAGGTCAAAGTTGAGTGGTGGTGGAAAGTTGCAGTGACCTGATCTAAACTCACAAGCGAGGGACAATGGTCTCTAAGTGGATAACTGTGAGAGCTGGTAACTGAGGAGACCAGGTGAGCCATAAGCGAAAGGAATAGGTTTGAGGGAAAGGGAATATGGCGGGAGCTGGACAAGCCATACAGAACATGGCTATCCATCAAACAACAACTTGTTTTTGTATATCACGTTAAAAGTAATAGCACACACTGAGGGCGCTTCACAGGAGCATTATTTGATAAAATATGAGCCATATAGGAGGTATCAGGTCAGAAGAATTAAAAATTAGTCAAAGTGGGAGGTTTGAATGAGGGACTTATAGGCGAAAAGAAAAGATGCCAGGGTGTAGAGAGTGCATTTGGGGCTAGTTAACTAATCTGCCATTCAGAGCCAAGTCCTTTCAAATGGGTAAATGATCAAATGAGGCAGACGTCCTGAAATGGTAGCCTGTTAATAGGCACATGATAAAACATTTCATAATCTATTAATTTTTTTTGAAAGCTTCTCTAGGCAGTTGGATGGTGGTTAAAACATTGCCAACACTCCCTGGCGCATTAGTTAACACCGGGCGATGAATTGTGCTTGGTAATTGTTCTTCTGTTTTCTAATTCCGTTCTCCGAAGGGACTCATCTATTACTGATATAATTTATGTGCAAGCACAGAGCCCGGCTTAGTTGTTTGAGTGGCTAGAGTGAGATAAAATGAGAATCTGTGTATTAGTTTCTGACATTACACTGCTTAAGTACATGACTTCTCCATTAAGACAGGGCCGTATTTAAGAACAGTTGCAAATGGATGTCCATCAGCAGGGGAATTGCTAAAATGGACGTAGATTTGTGAGGACATCATCATATAAAATGCATTTCGAGACAATAAATCTTTAGTCTCATCCTTGTGAACCAGCTCTGCTGCTAGGATTAGTAACCCAGAGAATGAGAGTTCAAGTGCCATCCAAGCAGTTTTCAGAATGTAAATGCAGTTTTCAATTAAAACCTAGAAATCGAGAGCCTTTGCCAACAAAATTGAGCATGAAGCTGTCAAATTGTTACAGAAACCCAACTTGGTCCCTAATTAAGGATGGGAACCTGTCATTCTTACCAGCTCTGGGCTAAATGTGATTGCATTGCAAGTCAATGTGGCTGATGCTTCACTATCCACTTGTATTAACCTTAGGGCAACTAGTGATGGACAATAATTGCTAAACTTGCCAGTAATACCACTCTGTGATCATCTCTGCCCAGTGCATGCAAACACTGATGTGCAGAGTCTCTGTTGCCTTCCTACCCATTATTTTTCCACTGCTTTCATGGATTGTTTTTTGAGATTTGATTTGTCACATGTACCTCGGTACGGTGAATAGTTTTGTTTAGCCCTCCGGATGGGCCAATCATAGCACACAAAGTGCATTTGAGTGACAGAACAGAGCAATGAATACAAAGTTATTGCTTTAGAGAAAAGGGCGAGATCAGCATTAAATTTAATATTTGAGAGGTCCATTCAAAAGTTTAATAACAGCGGGGAAGAAGCTGTTCTTGAACCTGTTGGTACGTGTGTTTAATCTTTTGTATCTTTTTGTCTGATGGAAGAGGTTAGAAGAGATTATAACCAGGGTGGGAGGGGTCTTTGATGATGTTGGCTGCCTTCCCCAGGCAGCGGGAAGAATAGATGGAGTCAGTGGATGGAAGGTTAGTTTGTGTGATGGACTGGCCTGTGTTCACAACGCTCTGTGGTTTCCTATGGTCCTGGGCAGAGCAGTTGCTGTGCCAAGCCGTGATACATCCAGATAGAATGGTGAAAGGCAATGAAAGAGAAAACGAACTTTGTTTGTGCATTGAATTACACAATTCCGGACATCTCTATGCCCCCTGCAGTGCTTTTGAAGTACAGACTCCGTAGTAATGTGGGAAAAACAATAGCCAATTTTATCCAAGCAAGCCCTCACAAACAGCATTGTGCTAATGAGCAAATGATCTGTGTATGAACCATGTGGTTTGAGGGACAGTTGTTGGCTAGAGTAACAAATTGAATTGAATTGAATTTACTGTCACGTGTACCGAGGCACAGTGAAAAACTTTGTCTTGCAAGCAATACAGACAGATCACATAGTTAAGTAGCATAGATAAGTAAACAATAGATAAACAGCGACAAAAACAAAAACAGGTACAGGTGAATGTTAAGAGTTTGTGAGTCCATTCACAACAACATTCTAACAACAGTCGGGTAGAAATTGTTTCGAAACCAGCTGGTGTGTGTGTTCAGGCTTCTGTACCTTCTCCCCGATGGTAGGGGTTGTAGAAAAACATTGCCAGGGTGGGATGGATCTTTGAGAATGCTGGCGGCCTTTCCTTGACAGCGGGTCTGGTAGATGGATTCTTTCGATGGGAGGTTGGCCTTTGTGATTGTCCGGACCAAGTTCACCACTCTCTGTAACCGTCTCCGATCTTGAATGGTACAGTTGCCATACCAGGTAGTGATACATCCAGACAGAATGCCCTCGATGGCGCACTTATGAAAGTTGGTAAGGGTATCCGCCAAATTTCCTCAGCTGCCTGAGGAAGAAGAGACGTTGTTGGGCCTTTGTAGCCACATGAAGGGTCCCAGAACCGCCCCCTCTTCAAATAATGCTGTGCAATTTAGTTTTTAGCTTCCAAGGGCAGACAGGATGAATGGTTTGATGAAACATTGGCACCCCCAACAATGCAGCTCTCCCCCGATCCAACTCTTTATTGTGACCTCAGATCTCTGGGGTTTTGCACCCACTGCCTCCTGACTTTGAGGGGTGGAACTGAACGATGGCTATCATTTGATGCAGATTTGAGTTAGTGGCAGAAACTCTGTAGTTGGAGATTAAGGCCAAGCAATGGCTCTGGCTCTGACCTAGCTACTGTAATCTGGATTTCCTTCTTCATTGGTTCATTATTTCCTCTCATTGAGAGTTTCCAGTCATGACATTTCAACTGCTATTTCCATTCTTAGCATTGCACTTTGTCTCATTTATGTTGAGTCAAATTGCCATAGTCTCTAGATCATTGTTTTGGCTGTGAGTGTGGAGCAATCTGAGATTCCCTACGTTTCCTCTTCCCACACTGCAACCATCAAAGTTACATCCAAGAGTAAAATCCAAATTAGATTAACCATAGCAAGAGACACAACCGTCAACTTGAGTAGCAAATGGAAGTTCAAAAGCACCAGCGTAAAGCCAAAAAGTCATCTCATGTAGTCATTAGTGTGGAGTGTTGCACTGCAGAGATGTAAGATTTGGACTGCGCGGCAAGTACCAGCTTTTAAAATGTGGCTGTGGTGGGCATTGGAAATGAAGATCTGGCAAACTTGCCCTTACTGGATACCATTCCATGGTTGTGCCTAACATTTCTCTGGGTAAGCTAGGGCCAGTTGCTAAACTCTTCCCTGCAGTGTGCTAGCGACTGACTGTAACGGTCAGCTGGCCAGTTGGATAGTGCCTGCTGGGCGAGAGGTGAGGGGGGTGGTAACTGGCATGCAGCCTGGCATTGAAGGTTTTCACAAGGCTTGACATTCCTCTTTCTCCTTGGCCCCACAGTCAGGGTGGTTTTGTGCTGACTATACCTATGCAGTCCTTGCCTCTCCAAATGCATTTAAATCCTAAATTTCAGATTCCATCTATTACATCAGCCTTTCAATGCATTGTTCAGTTCCCTATTCTCTCAAGCACACTTGCAGTTCCCTTCTGAAAACATGTTCGCGAAAGTCAGGTTATTTGCTTTGAACACAAAGTCATCTGTTGACATGCTATGGCATGTGCAACCAAAAGGGTATTGGAAGCAGGTCATGGAAGCTTTCCAAAGAATATTGGATCAGTACTTGAAATGGAGGAATTTTCTAATGCTTTAAGGAAAGCAGACATGTCAGACTAATTGTAGACTTCTTTCAATCAGCCAACACAGGCATAGTGGGCCAAATGGCCTTAGTTCTGAGCAGCATGTTTCTGTGGAATTCACCTCACGATGTTAAAGCAATCCAGCCATTTTAGGCTATTCTAGATCAGTCAGTGAGACTTAATCTGTTTCCAGAGACACTGCCTGCTTCCTGGAACTGAGTGAAGACTGGCCTCCTTCCGAGTGAAGTTTAGCTGTTTACTCCACTGATTTTTGAATGGGTGACGTGGTGGCTCAGTGGTTAGCACTGCTGCCTGACAGTGCTGGGGACCTGGGTTCGATTCCACCCTTGGGGTGACTGTCTGTCTCCCTGTGTCTGCGTGTGTTTCCTTTGGGTGCTCTGGTTTCCTCCCACAATCCAATAATGTGCAGGTTAGGTGGATTGGCCATGCTATAGTTCCAGGGATGTGCAGGCTAGGTGGGTTAAGCCATGGGAAATGTGGGGTTTTGGGGATAGGGGTGAGTTGATCTTTGCAAGGTCAGGGTAGACGTGATGGGTTGAAAGACCTCTTTCTGCACTGTAGGGATTCTATTCTATGAATCCTGGAAGAATACAGAACAAAAGGAGGCCATTCAGCCTATTGTGTCTGCCTTTCCTCTTCTGAGGCAGTGCCTCGGGAGCAAGGATGACTTTCTTCCACTTCGGAGTTGTGACAAAACAGCCCAAAGCTGGATCCCCACACACTGCCAGAGATGGGGCGGGTGGTGTGCTCAGGCTTTCACATGCTCCTTCCATTATCTGCACCTTTGTGTCCATCTGACCCTATGGGAAATGGTTGACCCTTTGTGGAAATTCTTCATGGGCCTCAGTATTCTTGGCCAAGGGGTTCCCACAGTTAGACAGAGGTGGCTTTGAGGATGTCCTTGAAGTATCTGTTCTACCCACCTGGTTGCAACGTGGCACGATGAAGCACAGAGAAGAGAGTTTGTTCTGGAGTGTAGTGTCGGCCAGGCAGACAGAGTGTTGTTTGACCTTACCCAGTGCCTTGGTGCTGGTCAGAGAGAGGGCACTGGTGGACAGCTTATCCTGCACAGAGTTTACAGGATTTTATGGAGTCATCACTAGTGATGCTCCTCCAAGGAATTGACGTGTCCAATGTACATTATCCATAATTTAACTCATGCAGAGGGGTATTGTGATGATGATGTTGGTGCTGTTTTTGTCATCAAATGTGCTAATCCTCAGATAGCTGAAGCCTGTTGCGCATATGCGCGCACACACAGACAGTTGAGTTTAATTAACTGATGTCTGTTCTTGTTGATAATTCGCTTTTGAAACCAGTTGCTAATTAACCTGCCTTGACCACCCTATCGGCTAAGATACGCAAGATTTAAACTTGCTGGTTGCAAAAAAAAGTCTTCATCTCATCTCCCATTCTCCTTCTCCTATTTTCAATGTCTCCTCTGGTTACAATCCTCTCAGTAGTGGGAACAGTTTCATCTTAATTTCTCTGCCAAAACTGCTTCTTATTTTGAACACCTCAGTCAAATCTCCTCATAACTTTCTCCACTCCTCTCTTCAAGTCCCTTACTGTTCTGGAGGAGTGAGGGTAAGGGAATGAGTGAATAGGTTGGGGGTGGGGGGGGAAGTTTTAGGGCTCAACTTCAAGATACGAGACTTCCGTACGTCTTAGCAAAGAGGTCAGTGGTCTGACAGAAGCCTGGACAATGTGTCAGTCCGTTGTATAAACCTAGGAGGCTCCCATGGTGGAAATACATCCTGACACTTAGCTTACAGATAATTGAAAGATAGCAGCATGGGTGAGATAATAGAAGGATGTATGATTCACAGCTTTTATAATAAGCCGAGTCGATGAAACAAGAAAAAGAAGTTAAGGTCCCTGGTCAAATGGTGGCTAGTCCTGATTGCTTTTAACTGGTATGTTTAGCAGAGCGGTGAGGCTCCCTCTTTAAAATAATGCCCATGGCCATAAACTGAGATGTAAAATGGTTTTTGCTCTATAACTGCCGAGTTTTGTTAATTAATTGAATCCAGTTAATGAACGCTCAAAAATTCTGCTCAGCAAAATAGCTGGGACTTATTACCTGTATTGATACAGTCACTTCACATCCAACTGTGGAAGTACAGTGGTGCTAATAAAATGGCCTTTTCATCGCTGCCATTCTGCAGGCTCATTGCAAACTTTAATTAGCAGGTTTGCACTTTGTAGCTGCACTGATGGAAGTCCTTTCAAGGTTCAAGTGGGAGCCCTTCAGAACTAATGTATTACCCTGCAAGGCGTTGAAAGTCATGTCATCTTTGCAAATGAACTGAGCATTTTTATTAATGTTTCAATGATAAATACTGCTGAATAGCTCTTGACCCTCCTTGCTCTTTAATGATTTAGCTTATCTCTCAGCAACGTTATGGGATCTTGCTGTTATAGCTGTTGGTGTCCCTGGCTGGGAAAAAGAAAACCACTTCCGGTTCATGACCTTGCCTGCCATCCAGCAACCCCTGCTGGAATTGTAAATACACGGAGGTAGAAGTGCTGACTGTCACAGTTGAATAGCTGCTCACATTAGGGCAGGGTCACATATGAGTGCGGTGGCAGAGGACCAATAGCCCGAGCATTAACCAGCACCTACAGAATAGTTGCTGTAAAGAATATTTTAAACATTGCTCCTCTTTTCCTTGTTCCATTGATCAGAGATCCTCCCTTGTTGAACAGTGGTTAGTGCCAAATAAATCTGGGTCACCACGACTCTGCATGTGGAATAATGCTGAACAGATCTTATCCTGCCAAAACTTTTAGTGGTTTATAAAGGTAGGCTGGTATGATGTGACAACATTTTAGACCATTCAGCTAATCTATCTATGTTGAGACTTGCTCAACTTTCAACCTTTCACAGCATGCTCACCTACTCCAATATCACACTCACCAACTCCAACATCACACTCACCTACTCCAATATCACACACACCTACTCCAATATCACACTCACCAACTCCAACATTACACTCACCTACTCCAACACCACACTCACCTACTCCAACATCACACTCACCTACTCCAATATCACACCCACCCACTCCAGCACCACACTCACCTACTCCAATATCACACACACCTACTCCAGCACCACACTCACCTTCTCCAATATCACACCCACCTACTCCAGCACCACACTCACCTACTCCAGCACCACACCCACCTACTCCAATATCACACTCACCGACTCCAACATCACACTCACCTACTCCAACATCACTCACCTACTCCAATATCACACACACCTACTCCAGCACCACACTCACCTACTCCAATATCACACCCACCCACTCCAGCACCACACCCACCTACTCCAATATCACACTCACCTACTCCAATATCACACCCACCCACTCCAGCACCACACTCACCTACTCCAAAATCACACACACCCACTCCAATATCACACTCACCTACTCCAATATCACACCCACCCACTCCAGCACCACACTCACCTACTCCAACATCACACTCACCTACTCCAATATCACACCCACCTACTCCAACATCACACTCACCTTCTCCAATATCACACCCACCGACTCCAGCACCACACACACCTACTCCAACATCACACTCACCTTCTCCAATATCACACCAACCCACTCCAGCACCACACTCACCTACTCCAAAATCACACTCTACCTACTCCAATATCACACTCACCTACTCCAATATCACACCCACCCACTCCAGCACCACACTCACCTACTCCATAATCACACTCACCTACTCCAACATCACACTCACCTACTCCAAAATCAGACTCACCCACTCCAGCACCACACCCACCTACTCCAATATCACACTCACCTACTCCAATATCACACTCACCTACTCCAACATCACACTCACCTACTCCGATATCACACACACCTACTCCAGCACCACACTCACCTACTCCAATATCACACCCACCCACTCCAGCACCACACTCACCTACTCCAAAATCACACACACCCACTCCAATATCACACTCACCTACTCCAATATCACACCCACCCACTCCAGCACCACACTCACCTACTCCAACATCACACTCACCTACTCCAACATCACACTCACCTACTCCAATATCACACCCACCCACTCCAGCACCACACTCACCTACTCCAATATCACACACACCTACTCCAATATCACACTCACCAACTCTAACATCACACTCACCAACTCCAACATCACACTCACCTACTCCAACATCACACACACCTACTCCAACACCACACTCACCCACTCCAGCACCACACTCACCTACTCCAATATCACACACACCTACTCCAATATCACACTCACCTACTCCAACATCACACTCACCTACTCCAACATCACACTCACCTACTCCAATATCACACTCACCTACTCCAACATCACACTCACCTACTCCAATATCACACCCACCTACTCCAGCACCACACTCACCTACTCTACATCACACACACCTACTCCAATATCACACTCACCTACTCCAATATCACACACACCTACTCCAATATCACACTCGCCTACTCCAATATCACACCTACCTACTCCAATATCACACCCACCTACTCCAGCACCACACTCACCTACTCCAATATCACACCTACCTACTCCAATATCACACTCACCTACTCCAATATCACACCCACCTACTCCAATATCACACCCACCTACTCCAGCACCACACTCACCTACTCCAACATCACACTCACCTACTCCAACATCACACTCACCTACTCCAATATCACACCCACCTACTCCAATATCACACTCACCCACTCCAGCACCACACTCATCTACTCCAATATCACACTCACCTACTCCAACATCACACACACCCACTCCAATATCACACTCACCTACTCCAACATCACACAAACCTACTCCAATATCACACCCACCCACTCCAATATCACACACACCCACTCCAATATCACACCCACCTACTCCAATATCACACTCACCTACTCCAGCACCACACTCACCTACTCCAACATCACACACACCTACTCCATTATCACACTCACCTACTCCAATATCACACCCACCTACTCCAATATCACACTCACCTACTCCAATATCACACTCACCTACTCCAACACCACACTCACCTACTCCAATATCACACACACCCACTCCAATATCACACCCACCTACTCCAATATCACACACACACATTCCAATATCACACCCACCTACTCCAATATCACACTCACCTACTCCAGCACTACACTCACCTACTCCAATATCACACTCACCTACTCCAATATCACACACACCTACTCCAATATCACACACACCTACTCCAACATCACACTCACCTACTCCAATATCACACTCACCTACTCCAATATCACACCCACCCACTCCAGCACCACACTCACCTACTCCAACATCACACCCACCTACTCCAATATCACGCACACCCACTCCAATATCACACCCACCTACTCCAATATCACACTCACCTACTCCAGCACCACACTCACCTACTCCAATATCACACACACCTACTCCAATATCACACACACCTACTCCAATATCACACACACCTACTCCAATATCACACACACCTACTCCAACATCACACACACCTACTCCAATATCACACTCACCTACTCCAACATCACACCCACCTACTCCAATATCACACCCACCCACTCCAGCACCACACTCACCTACTCCAAAATCACACTCACCTACTCCAATATCACACACACCTACTCCAATATCACACCCACCCACTCCAACATCACACTCACCTACTCCAATATCACACACACCTACTCCAATATCACACCCACCCACTCCAGCACCACACTCACCTACTCCAACATCACACTCACCTTCTCCAATATCACACCCACCAACTCCAGCACCACACTCACCTACTCCAATATCACACACACCTACTCCAATATCACACTCACCTACTCCAAAATCACACTCACCTACTCCAACATCACACCCGCCTACTCCAATATCACACCCACCCACTCCAGCACCACACTCACCTACTCCAAAATCACACTCACCTACTCCAATATCACACAATCCTACTCCAATATCACACCCACCCACTCCAGCACCACACTCACCTACTCCAACATCACACACACCTACTCCAATATCACACCCACCCACTCCAGCACCACACTCACCTACTCCAATATCACACACACCTACTCCAATATCACACCCACCCACTCCAACATCACACTCACCTACTCCAATATCACACACACCTACTCCAATATCACACCCACCCACTCCAGCACCACACTCACCTACTCCAACATCACACTCACCTTCTCCAATATCACACCCACCTACTCCAGCACCACACTCACCTACTCCAATATCACACACACCTACTCCAATATCACACTCACCTACTCCAAAATCACACTCACCTACTCCAACATCACACCCACCTACTCCAATATCACACCCACCCACTCCAGCACCACACTCACCTACTCCAAAATCACACTCACCTACTCCAATATCACACAATCCTACTCCAATATCACACCCACCCACTCCAGCACCACACTCACCTACTCCAACATCACACACACCTACTCCAATATCACACCCACCTACTCCATAATCACACTCACCTACTCCAACATCACACTCACCTATTCCATAATCACACTCACCTACTCCAAAATCACACTCACCCACTCCAGCACCACACCTACCTACTCGAATATCACACTCACCTACTCCAACATCACACTCACCTACTCCAACATCACACTCACCTACTCCAACATCACACTCACCTACTCCAATATCACACACACCTACTCCAGCACCACACTCACCTACTCCAATATCACACCCACCCACTCCAGCACCACACTCACCTACTCCAACATCACACTCACCTACTCCAACATCACACTCACCTCCTCCAATATCACACACACCTACTCCAGAACCACACCCACCTACTCCAATATCACACTCAGCTATTCCAATATCTCACACACCTATTCCAACATCACACTCACCTACTCCAACATCACACTCAGCTATTCCAACATCACACTCACCTACTCCAACATCACACTCACCTACTCCAACATCACAACCACCTACTCCAAACCCACACTCACCTACTCCAATATCACACTCACCTCCTCCAATATCACACGCACCTTCTTCAACACCACACACATCTACATCAACACCATACTCACCTACTTCAACATCACACCCACCTACTCCAACATCACACTCACCTACTTCAACATCACACCCACCGACTCCAACATCACACTCGCCTACTTCAACATCACACTCACCTACTCCAATATCCCACCCACCTACTCCAAAACCACACTCATCTACTCCAACATCACACTCACCTACTCCAATATTACACACACCTACTGCAATATCACACTCACCTACTCCAACATCACACTCACCAACTCGAACACCACACTCACCTACTCCAATCTAACACTCAACTACTCCAATATCACGCTCATCTACTCCAACACCACACTCACATACTCCAATATCACACTCACCTATTCCAATATCACACTCACCTACTCCAATATCACGCTCATCTACTCCAACACCACACTCACATACTCCAATATCACACTCACCTTCTCCAACACCACACTCACCTGCTCCAATACCACACACAATTACTCCAATATCACACCCACCTACTCCAATACCACACTCACCCACTCCAATATCAAACACACCTACTCCAATATCACACTCACCTTCTCCAACACCACACACATCTACATCAACACCGTACTCACCTATTTCAACATGACACTCATCTACTCCAATATCACACACACCTACTCCAATATCACACTCCCCTACTCCAACACCACACACATCTACATCAACACCGTACTCACCTATTTCAACATGACACTCATCTACTCCAATATCACACACACCTCCTCCAATATCACACTCCCCTACTCCAACACCACACTCAGTTACACCAATATCACACTCACCTACTGCAACATCACACTCACCTTCTCCAACATCACACTCACCTACTCCAATATCACACTCACCTATTCCAATATCATATTCACCTATTCCAATATCACACTCACCTACTCCAACATCACACTCACCTATTCCAATATCATATTCACCTATTCCAATGTCACACTCTCCTACTTCAATATCACACGCACCTACTGCAGTATCACACTCACCTAATCCAATATCACCCTCACCTACTCCAATATCACACTCACCTACTCCAATAACACTCTCACCTACTACAATATCACACTCACCTTCTCCAACATCACACTTACCTACTCCAATATCACACTCACCTATTCCAATATCATATTCACCTATTCCAATATCACACTCACCTACTCCAACATCACACTCACCTACTCCAATATCACACTCCCCTACTCCAACACCACACTCAGTTACTCCAATATCACACTTACCTACTGCAATATCACACTCACCTACTCCAACACCACACTCACCTACTCCAACATCACGCTCACCTACTCCAATATCACACTCACCTACTCCAATATCACACTCACCTACTCCAACACCACACTCACCTACTCCAACATCACAATCACCTACTCCAAAATCACACTCACCTACTCCAACATCACACTCACCTACTCCAATCTCACACTCACCTATTCCAATATCACACCCACCCACTCCAGCACCACACTCACCTACTCCAATATCACACACACCTACTCCAATATCACACTCACCAACTCTAACATCACACTCACCAACTCCAACATCACACTCACCTACTCCAACATCACACTCACCTACTCCAAAATCAGACTCACCCACTCCAGCACCACACCCACCTACTCCAATATCACACTCACCTACTCCAACATCACACTCACCTACTCCAATATCACACTCACCTACTCCAAAATCACACTCACCTACTCCAACATCACATCCACCTACTCCAATATCACACCCACCCACTCCAGCACCACACTCACCTACTCCAAAATCACAATCACCTACTCCAGCACCACACTCACCTACTCCAATATCACACCCACCTACTCCAGCAGTACACTCACCTACTCCAATATCACACCCACCTACTCAAGCACCACACTCACCTACTCCAACATCACACTCACCTACTCCAAAATCACACTCACCTACTGCAACATCACACCCACCTACTCCAATATCACACCCACCTACTCCATCATCACACTCACCTACTCCAGCACCACACTCACCTACTCCAATATCACACCCACCCACTCCAGCACCACACTCACCTACTCCAACATCACACTCACCTACTCCAACATCACACTCACCTCCTCCAATATCACACACACCTACTCCAGCACCACACCCACCTACTCCAATATCACACTCAGCTATTCCAATATCTCACACACCTATTCCAACATCACACTCACCTACTCCAACATCACACTCAGCTATTCCAATATCACACTCACCTAATCCAACATCACACTCACCTACTCCAACATCACACTCACCTACTCCAACATCACACTCACCTACTCCAAACCCACACTCACCTACTCCAATATCACACTCACCTCCTCCAATATCACACGCACCTTCTTCAACACCACACACATCTACATCAACACCATACTCACCTACTTCAACATCACACCCACCTACTCCAACATCACACTCACCTACTTCAACATCACACCCACCTACTCCAACATCACACTCACCTACTTCAACATCACACTCACCTACTCCAATATCCCACCCACCTACTCCAATACCACACTCATCTACTCCAACATCACACTCACCAACTCCAATATTACACACACCTACTGCAATATCACACTCACCTACTCCAACATCACACTCACCAAGTCGAACACCACACTCACCTACTCCAATATCACACTCACCTACTCCAATATCACACTCACCTATTCCAATATCATATTCACCTACTCCAACATCACACTCACCTACTCCAATATCACACTCACCTACTCCAATATCATACTCAGCTATTCCAATATCTCACACACCTATTCCAACATCGCACTCACCTACTCCAGCATCACACTCACCTACTCCAACATCACACCCACCTACTCCAAACCCACACTCACCTACTCCAATATCACGCTCATCTACTCCAACGCCACACTCACATACTCCAATATCACACTCACCTACTCCAATATCACACTCACCTACTCCAATATCACGCTCATCTACTCCAACACCACACTCACATACTCCAATATCACACTCACCTACTCCAACACCACACTCACCTGCTCCAATACCACACACAATTACTCCAATATCACAATCACCTACTCCAATATCACACCCACCCACTCCAGCACCACACTCACCTACTCCAACATCACACTCACCTACTCCAAAATCACACTCACCTACTCCAACATCACACCCACCTACTCCAATATCACACCCACCCATTCCAGCACCACACTCACCTACTCCAAAATCACACTCACCTACTCCAGCACCACACTCACCTACTCCAATATCACACCCACCTACTCCAGCACCACACTCACCTACTCCAATATCACACCCACCTACTCCAGCACCACACTCACCTACTCCAACATCACACTCACATACTCCAAAATCACACTCACCTACTCCAACATCACACTCACCTACTCCAACATCACACTCACCTACTCCAATATCACACACACCTACTCCAATATCACACCCACCCACTCCAACATCACACTCACCTACTCCAATATCACACACACCTACTCCAATATCACACCCACCCACTCCAGCACCACACTCACCTACTCCAACATCACACACACCTACTCCAATATCACACCCACCTACTCCATAATCACACTCACCTACTCCAACATCACTCTCACCTACTCCATAATCACACTCACCTACTCCAAAATCACACTCACCCACTCCAGTACCACACCCACCTACTCCAATATCACACTCACCTACTCCAACATCACACTCACCTACTCCAACATCACACTCACCTACTCCAACATCACACTCACCTACTCCAGCACCACACTCACCTACTCCAATATCACACCCACCCACTCCAGCACCACACTCACCTACTCCAACATCACACTCACCTACTCCAACATCACACTCACCTACTCCAATATCACACACACCTACTCCAGCACCACACCCACCTATTCCAATATCATATTCTCCTATTCCAATGTCACACTCTCCTACTTCAATATCACACGCACCTACTGCAGTATCACACTCACCTAATCCAATATCACCCTCACCTACTCCAATATCACACTCACCTACTCCAATAACACTCTCACCTACTACAATATCACACTCACCTTCTCCAACATCACACTTACCTACTCCAATATCACACTCACCTATTCCAATATCATATTCACCTTTTCCAACATCGCACTCACCTACTCCAACATCACACTCACCAACTGCAACATCGCACTCACCTACTCCAATCTCACACTCACCTACTCCAATATCACGCTCATCTACTCCAACACCACACTCACATACTCCAATATCACACTCACCTATTCCAATATCACACTCACCTACTCCAATATCACGCTCATCTACTCCAACACCACACTCACATACTCCAATATCACACTCACCTTCTCCAACACCACACTCACCTGCTCCAATACCACACACAATTACTCCAATATCACACCCACCTACTCCAATACCACACTCACCCACTCCAATATCAAACACACCTACTCCAATATCACACTCACCTTCTCCAACACCACACACATCTACATCAACACCGTACTCACCTATTTCAACATGACACTCATCTACTCCAATATCACACACACCTACTCCAATATCACACTCCCCTACTCCAACACCACACACATCTACATCAACACCGTACTCACCTATTTCAACATGACACTCATCTACTCCAATATCACACACACCTACTCCAATATCACACTCACCTATTCCAATATCATATTCACCTATTCCAATGTCACACTCTCCTACTTCAATATCACACGCACCTACTGCAGTATCACACTCACCTAATCCAATATCAACCTCACCTACTCCAATATCACACTCACCTTCTCCAACACCACACACATCTACATCAACACCGTACTCACCTATTTCAACATGACACTCATCTACTCCAATATCACACACACCTACTCCAATATCACACTCCCCTACTCCAACACCACACACATCTACATCAACACCGTACTCACCTATTTCAACATGACACTCATCTACTCCAATATCACACTCACCTACTCCAACATCACACTCACCTATTCCAATATCATATTCACCTATTCCAATGTCACACTCTCCTACTTCAATATCACACGCACCTACTGCAGTATCACACTCACCTAATCCAATATCACCCTCACCTACTCCAATATCACACTCACCTACTCCAATAACACTCTCACCTACTACAATATCACACTCACTTTCTCCAACATCACACTTACCTACTCCAATATCACACTCACCTATTCCAATATCATATTCACCTATTCCAATATCACACTCACCTACTCCAACATCACACTCACCTACTCCAATATCACACTCCCCTACTCCAACACCACACTCAGTTACTCCAATATCACACTCACCTACTGCAATATCACACTCACCTACTCCAACACCACACTCACCTACTCCAACATCACGCTCACCTCCTCCAATATCACACTCACCTACTCCAATATCACACTCACCTACTCCAACACCACACTCACCTACTCCAACATCACAATCACCTACTCCAAAATCACACTCACCTACTCCAACATCACACTCACCTACTCCAATCTCACACTCACCTATTCCAATATCACACCCACCTACTCCAGCACCACACTCACCTACTCCAACATCACACTCACCTACTCCAATATCACACTCACCTACTCCAATATCACACCAACCCACTTCAGCACCACACTCACCTACTCCAATATCACACCAACCCACTCCAGCACCACACTCACCTACTCCAAAATCACACTCTACCTACTCCAATATCACACTCACCTACTCCAATATCACACCCACCCACTCCAGCACCACACTCACCTACTCCATAATCACACTCACCTACTCCAGCACCACACCCACCTACTCCAATATCACACTCACCTACTCCAACATCACACTCACCTACTCCAACATCACACTCACC
Organism: Chiloscyllium punctatum; assembly: GCF_047496795.1. Lineage (NCBI taxonomy): Eukaryota > Metazoa > Chordata > Chondrichthyes > Orectolobiformes > Hemiscylliidae > Chiloscyllium > Chiloscyllium punctatum. Next base: position 79,369,838 of record NC_092744.1, read on the forward strand.
TACTCCAATATCACACACACCTACTCCAGCACCACACTCACCTACTCCAATATCACACCCACCCACTCCAGCACCACACCGACCTACTCCAATATCACACTCACCTACTCCAATATCACACCCACCCACTCCAGCACCACACTCACCTACTCCAAAATCACACACACCCACTCCAATATCACACTCACCTACTCCAATATCACACCCACCCACTCCAGCACCACACTCACCTACTCCAACATCACACTCACCTACTCCAACATCACACTCACCTACTCCAATATCACACCCACCCACTCCAGCACCACACTCACCTACTCCAACATCACACACACCTACTCCAATATCACACTCACCAACTCTAACATCACACTCACCAACTCCAACATCACACTCACCTACTCCAACATCACACACACCTAATCCAACACCACACTCACCCACTCCAGCACCACACTCACCTACTCCAATATCACACACACCTACTCCAATATCACACTCACCTACTCCAACATCACACACACCTACTCCAACATCACACTCACCTACTCCAATATCACACTCACCTACTCCAACACCACACTCACCTACTCCAGCACCACACTCACCTACTCCAATATCACACCCACCTACTCCAGCACCACACTCACCTACTCCAATATCACACCCACCTACTCCAATATCACACCCACCTACTCCAATATCACACCCACCTACTCCAATATCACACTCACCTACTCCAATATCACACACACCTACTCCAACACCACACTCACCTACTCCAATATCACACTCACCTACTCCAATATCACACCCACCCACTCCAGTACCACACTCACCTACTCCAGCACCACACTCACCTACTCCAACATCACACTCACCTACTCCAATATCACACTCACCTACTCCAACATCACACTCACCTACTCCAACATCACACTCACCTTCTCCAATATCACACTCACCTACTCCAACACCACACCCACCGACTCCAATATCACACCCACCTACTCCAACATCACACTCACCTACTCCAATATCACACCCACCCACTCCAGCACCACACTCACCTACTCCAACACCACACTCACCTACTTCAACATCACACTCACCTACTCCAATATCACACCCACCTACTCCAACATCACACTCACCTTCTCCAATATCACACCCACCTACTCCAGCACCACACTCACCTACTCCAACATCACACTCACCTTCTCCAATATCACACCCACCTACTCCAGCACCACACTCACCTACTCCAATATCACACTCACCTACTCCAATATCACACTCACCTACTCCAAAATCACACTCACCTACTCCAGCACCAAACTCACCTACTCCATAATCACACTCACCTACTCCAACATCACACTCACCTACTCCAAAATCAGACTCACCCACTCCAGCACCACACCCACCTACTCCAATATCACACTCACCTACTCCAACATCACACTCACCTACTCCAATATCACACTCACCTACTCCAAAATCACACTCACCTACTCCAACATCACATCCACCTACTCCAATATCACACCCACCCACTCCAGCACCACACTCACCTACTCCAAAATCACAATCACCTACTCCAGCACCACACTCACCTACTCCAATATCACACCCACCTACTCCAGCAGTACACTCACCTACTCCAATATCACACCCACCTACTCAAGCACCACACTCACCTACTCCAACATCACACTCACCTACTCCAATATCACACCCACCTACTCCATAATCACACTCACCTACTCCAACATCACTCTCACCTACTCCATAATCACACTCACCTACTCCAAAATCACACTCACCCACTCCAGTACCACACCCACCTACTCCAATATCACACTCACCTACTCCAACATCACACTCACCTACTCCAACATCACACTCACCTACTCCAACATCACACTCACCTACTCCAGCACCACACTCACCTACTCCAATATCACACCCACCCACTCCAGCACCACACTCACCTACTCCAACATCACACTCACCTACTCCAACATCACACTCACCTACTCCAATATCACACACACCTACTCCAGCACCACACCCACCTATTCCAATATCATATTCACCTATTCCAATGTCACACTCTCCTACTTCAATATCACACGCACCTACTGCAGTATCACACTCACCTAATCCAATATCACCCTCACCTACTCCAATATCACACTCACCTACTCCAATAACACTCTCACCTACTACAATATCACACTCACCTTCTCCAACATCACACTTACCTACTCCAATATCACACTCACCTATTCCAATATCATATTCACCTATTCCAACATCGCACTCACCTACTCCAACATCACACTCACCAACTGCAACATCGCACTCACCTACTCCAATCTCACACTCACCTACTCCAATATCACGCTCATCTACTCCAACACCACACTCACATACTCCAATATCACACTCACCTATTCCAATATCACACTCACCTACTCCAATATCACGCTCATCTACTCCAACACCACACTCACATACTCCAATATCACACTCACCTTCTCCAACACCACACTCACCTGCTCCAATACCACACACAATTACTCCAATATCACACCCACCTACTCCAATACCACACTCACCCACTCCAATATCAAACACACCTACTCCAATATCACACTCACCTTCTCCAACACCACACACATCTACATCAACACCGTACTCACCTATTTCAACATGACACTCATCTACTCCAATATCACACACACCTACTCCAATATCACACTCCCCTACTCCAACACCACACACATCTACATCAACACCGTACTCACCTATTTCAACATGACACTCATCTACTCCAATATCACACACACCTACTCCAATATCACACTCACCTATTCCAATATCATATTCACCTATTCCAATGTCACACTCTCCTACTTCAATATCACACGCACCTACTGCAGTATCACACTCACCTAATCCAATATCAACCTCACCTACTCCAATATCACACTCACCTTCTCCAACACCACACACATCTACATCAACACCGTACTCACCTATTTCAACATGACACTCATCTACTCCAATATCACACACACCTACTCCAATATCACACTCCCCTACTCCAACACCACACACATCTACATCAACACCGTACTCACCTATTTCAACATGACACTCATCTACTCCAATATCACACTCACCTACTCCAACATCACACTCACCTATTCCAATATCATATTCACCTATTCCAATGTCACACTCTCCTACTTCAATATCACACGCACCTACTGCAGTATCACACTCACCTAATCCAATATCACCCTCACCTACTCCAATATCACACTCACCTACTCCAATAACACTCTCACCTACTACAATATCACACTCACCTTCTCCAACATCACACTTACCTACTCCAATATCACACTCACCTATTCCAATATCATATTCACCTATTCCAATATCACACTCACCTACTCCAACATCACACTCACCTACTCCAATATCACACTCCCCTACTCCAACACCACACTCAGTTACTCCAATATCACACTCACCTACTGCAATATCACACTCACCTACTCCAACACCACACTCACCTACTCCAACATCACGCTCACCTACTCCAATATCACACTCACCTACTCCAATATCACACTCACCTACTCCAACACCACACTCACCTACTCCAACATCACAATCACCTACTCCAAAATCACACTCACCTACTCCAACATCACACTCACCTACTCCAATCTCACACTCACCTATTCCAATATCACACCCACCTACTCCAGCACCACACTCACCTACTCCAACATCACACTCACCTACTCCAATATCACACTCACCTACTCCAATATCACACCAACCCACTTCAGCACCACACTCACCTACTCCAATATCACACCAACCCACTCCAGCACCACACTCACCTACTCCAAAATCACACTCTACCTACTCCAATATCACACTCACCTACTCCAATATCACACCCACCCACTCCAGCACCACACTCACCTACTCCATAATCACACTCACCTACTCCAACATCACACTCACCTACTCCAAAATCAGACTCACCCACTCCAGCACCACACCCACCTACTCCAATATCACACTCACCTACTCCAACATCACACTCACCTACTCCAACATCACACTCACCTACTCCAATATCACACACACCTACTCCAGCACCACACTCACCTACTCCAATATCACACCCACCCACTCCAGCACCACACCGACCTACTCCAATATCACACTCACCTACTCCAATATCACACCCACCCACTCCAGCACCACACTCACCTACTCCAAAATCACACACACCCACTCCAATATCACACTCACCTACTCCAATATCACACCCACCCACTCCAGCACCACACTCACCTACTCCAACATCACACTCACCTACTCCAACATCACACTCACCTACTCCAATATCACACCCACCCACTCCAGCACCACACTCACCTACTCCAATATCACACACACCTACTCCAATATCACACTCACCAACTCTAACATCACACTCACCAACTCCAACATCACACTCACCTACTCCAACATCACACACACCTAATCCAACACCACACTCACCCACTCCAGCACCACACTCACCTACTCCAATATCACACACACCTACTCCAATATCACACTCACCTACTCCAACATCACACACACCTACTCCAACATCACACTCACCTACTCCAATATCACACTCACCTACTCCAACACCACACTCACCTACTCCAGCACCACACTCACCTACTCCAATATCACACCCACCTACTCCAGCACCACACTCACCTACTCCAATATCACACCCACCTACTCCAATATCACACCCACCTACTCCAATATCACACCCACCTACTCCAATATCACACTCACCTACTCCAATATCACACACACCTACTCCAACACCACACTCACCTACTCCAATATCACACTCACCTACTCCAATATCACACCCACCCACTCCAGTACCACACTCACCTACTCCAGCACCACACTCACCTACTCCAACATCACACTCACCTACTCCAATATCACACTCACCTACTCCAACATCACACTCACCTACTCCAACATCACACTCACCTTCTCCAATATCACACTCACCTACTCCAACACCACACCCACCGACTCCAATATCACACCCACCTACTCCAACATCACACTCACCTACTCCAATATCACACCCACCCACTCCAGCACCACACTCACCTACTCCAACACCACACTCACCTACTTCAACATCACACTCACCTACTCCAATATCACACCCACCTACTCCAACATCACACTCACCTTCTCCAATATCACACCCACCTACTCCAGCACCACACTCACCTACTCCAACATCACACTCACCTTCTCCAATATCACACCCACCTACTCCAGCACCACACTCACCTACTCCAATATCACACTCACCTACTCCAATATCACACTCACCTACTCCAAAATCACACTCACCTACTCCAGCACCACACTCACCTACTCCATAATCACACTCACCTACTCCAACATCACACTCACCTACTCCAAAATCAGACTCACCCACTCCAGCACCACACCCACCTACTCCAATATCACACTCACCTACTCCAACATCACACTCACCTACTCCAATATCACACTCACCTACTCCAAAATCACACTCACCTACTCCAACATCACATCCACCTACTCCAATATCACACCCACCCACTCCAGCACCACACTCACCTACTCCAAAATCACAATCACCTACTCCAGCACCACACTCACCTACTCCAATATCACACCCACCTACTCCAGCAGTACACTCACCTACTCCAATATCACACCCACCTACTCAAGCACCACACTCACCTACTCCAACATCACACTCACCTACTCCAAAATCACACTCACCTACTGCAACATCACACCCACCTACTCCAATATCACACCCACCTACTCCAACATCACACTCACCTACTCCAGCACCACACTCACCTACTCCAATATCACACCCACCCACTCCAGCACCACACTCACCTACTCCAACATCACACTCACCTACTCCAACATCACACTCACCTCCTCCAATATCACACACACCTACTCCAGCACCACACCCACCTACTCCAATATCACACTCAGCTATTCCAATATCTCACACACCTATTCCAACATCACACTCACCTACTCCAACATCACACTCAGCTATTCCAATATCACACTCACCTAATCCAACATCACACTCACCTACTCCAACATCACACTCACCTACTCCAACATCACACTCACCTACTCCAAACCCACACTCACCTACTCCAATATCACACTCACCTCCTCCAATATCACACGCACCTTCTTCAACACCACACACATCTACATCAACACCATACTCACCTACTTCAACATCACACCCACCTACTCCAACATCACACTCACCTACTTCAACATCACACCCACCTACTCCAACATCACACTCACCTACTTCAACATCACACTCACCTACTCCAATATCCCACCCACCTACTCCAATACCACACTCATCTACTCCAACATCACACTCACCAACTCCAATATTACACACACCTACTGCAATATCACACTCACCTACTCCAACATCACACTCACCAAGTCGAACACCACACTCACCTACTCCAATATCACACTCACCTACTCCAATATCACACTCACCTATTCCAATATCATATTCACCTACTCCAACATCACACTCACCTACTCCAATATCACACTCACCTACTCCAATATCATACTCAGCTATTCCAATATCTCACACACCTATTCCAACATCGCACTCACCTACTCCAGCATCACACTCACCTACTCCAACATCACACCCACCTACTCCAAACCCACACTCACCTACTCCAATATCACGCTCATCTACTCCAACGCCACACTCACATACTCCAATATCACACTCACCTACTCCAATATCACACTCACCTACTCCAATATCACGCTCATCTACTCCAACACCACACTCACATACTCCAATATCACACTCACCTACTCCAACACCACACTCACCTGCTCCAATACCACACACAATTACTCCAATATCACAATCACCTACTCCAATATCACACCCACCCACTCCAGCACCACACTCACCTACTCCAACATCACACTCACCTACTCCAAAATCACACTCACCTACTCCAACATCACACCCACCTACTCCAATATCACACCCACCCACTCCAGCACCACACTCACCTACTCCAAAATCACACTCACCTACTCCAGCACCACACTCACCTACTCCAATATCACACCCACCTACTCCAGCACCACACTCACCTACTCCAATATCACACCCACCTACTCCAGCACCACACTCACCTACTCCAACATCACACTCACATACTCCAAAATCACACTCACCTACTCCAACATCACACTCACCTACTCCAACATCACACTCACCTACTCCAATATCACACACACCTACTCCAATATCACACCCACCCACTCCAACATCACACTCACCTACTCCAATATCACACACACCTACTCCAATATCACACCCACCCACTCCAGCACCACACTCACCTACTCCAACATCACACACACCTACTCCAATATCACACCCACCTACTCCATAATCACACTCACCTACTCCAACATCACTCTCACCTACTCCATAATCACACTCACCTACTCCAAAATCACACTCACCCACTCCAGCACCACACCCACCTACTCCAATATCACACTCACCTACTCCAACATCACACTCACCTACTCCAACATCACACTCACCTACTCCAACATCACACTCACCTACTCCAGCACCACACTCACCTACTCCAATATCACACCCACCCACTCCAGCACCACACTCACCTACTCCAACATCACACTCACCTACTCCAACATCACACTCACCTACTCCAATATCACACACACCTACTCCAGCACCACACCCACCTATTCCAATATCATATTCACCTATTCCAATGTCACACTCTCCTACTTCAATATCACACGCACCTACTGCAGTATCACACTCACCTAATCCAATATCACCCTCACCTACTCCAATATCACACTCACCTACTCCAATAACACTCTCACCTACTACAATATCACACTCACCTTCTCCAACATCACACTTACCTACTCCAATATCACACTCACCTATTCCAATATCATATTCACCTATTCCAACATCGCACTCACCTACTCCAACATCACACTCACCAACTGCAACATCGCACTCACCTACTCCAATCTCACACTCACCTACTCCAATATCACGCTCATCTACTCCAACACCACACTCACATACTCCAATATCACACTCACCTATTCCAATATCACACTCACCTACTCCAATATCACGCTCATCTACTCCAACACCACACTCACATACTCCAATATCACACTCACCTTCTCCAACACCACACTCCCCTACTCCAATACCACACACAATTACTCCAATATCACACCCACCTACTCCAATACCACACTCACCTTCTCCAACATCACACTCACCTACTCCAATATCACACTCACCTATTCCAATATCATATTCACCTATTCCAATATCACACTCACCTACTCCAACATCACACTCACCTATTCCAATATCATATTCACCTATTCCAATGTCACACTCTCCTACTCCAATATCACACGCACCTTCTCCAGTATCACACTCACCTAATCCAATATCACCCTCACCTACTCCAATATCACACTCACCTACTCCAATAACACTCTCACCTACTACAATATCACACTCACCTTCTCCAACATCACACTTACCTACTCCAATATCACACTCACCTATTCCAATATCATATTCACCTGTTCCAATATCACACTCACCTACTCCAACATCACACTCACCTACTCCAATATCACACTCCCCTACTCCAACACCACACTCAGTTACTCCATTATCACACTCACCTACTGCAATATCACACTCACCTACTCCAACACCACACTCACCTACTCCAACATCACGCTCACCTACTCCAATATCACACTCACCTACTCCAATATCACATCACCTACTCCAACACCACACTCACCTACTCCAACATCACAATCACCTACTCCAACATCACACTCACCTACTCCAATCTCACACTCACCTATTCCAATATCATATTCACCTATTCCAATATCACACTCACCTACTCCAACATCACACTCACCTACTCCAACATCACACTCACCTACTCCAATCTCACACTCACCTACTCCAATATCACGCTCATCTACTCCAACACCACACTCACATACTCCAATATCACACTCACCTATTCCAATATCACACTCACCTACTCCAATATCACGCTCATCTACTCCAACACCACACTCACATACTCCAATATCACACTCACCTTCTCCAACACCACACTCACCTGCTCCAATACCACACACAATTACTCCAATATCACACCCACCTACTCCAATACCACACTCACCCACTCCAATATCAAACACACCTACTCCAATATCACACTCACCTTCTCCAACACCACACACATCTACATCAACACCGTACTCACCTATTTCAACATGACACTCATCTACTCCAATATCACACACACCTACTCCAATATCACACTCCCCTACTCCAACACCACACACATCTACATCAACACCGTACTCACCTATTTCAACATGACACTCATCTACTCCAATATCACACACACCTACTCCAATATCACACTCCCCTACTCCAACACCACACTCAGTTACTCCAATATCACACTCACCTACTGCAATATCACACTCACCTTCTCCAACATCACACTCACCTACTCCAATATCACACTCACCTATTCCAATATCATATTCACCTATTCCAATATCACACTCACCTACTCCAACATCACACTCACCTATTCCAATATCATATTCACCTATTCCAATGTCACACTCTCCTACTCCAATATCACACGCACCTTCTCCAGTATCACACTCACCTAATCCAATATCACCCTCACCTACTCCAATATCACACTCACCTACTCCAATAACACTCTCACCTACTACAATATCACACTCACCTTCTCCAACATCACACTTACCTACTCCAATATCACACTCACCTATTCCAATATCATATTCACCTATTCCAATATCACACTCACCTACTCCAACATCACACTCACCTACTCCAATATCACACTCCCCTACTCCAACACCACACTCAGTTACTCCATTATCACACTCACCTACTGCAATATCACACTCACCTACTCCAACACCACACTCACCTACTCCAACATCACGCTCACCTACTCCAATATCACACTCACCTACTCCAATATCACATCACCTACTCCAACACCACACTCACCTACTCCAACATCACAATCACCTACTCCAACATCACACTCACCTACTCCAATCTCACACTCACCTATTCCAATATCATATTCACCTATTCCAATATCACACTCACCTACTCCAACATCACACTCACCTACTCCAACATCACACTCACCTACTCCAATATCACACTCCCCTACTCCAACACCACACTCAGTTACTCCATTATCACACTCACCTACTGCAATATCACACTCACCTACTCCAACACCACACTCACCTACTCCAACATCACGCTCACCTACTCCAATATCACACTCACCTACTCCAATATCACATCACCTACTCCAACACCACACTCACCTACTCCAACATCACAATCACCTACTCCAACATCACACTCACCTACTCCAATCTCACACTCACCTATTCCAATATCATATTCACCTATTCCAATATCACACTCACCTACTCCAACATCACACTCACCTACTCCAACATCACACTCACCTACTCCAATATCACACTCACCTATTCCAATATCATATTCACCTATTCCAATGTCACACTCACCTACTCCAATATCACACTCACCTACTCCAATCTCACACTCACCTATTCCAATATCATATTCACCTATTCCAATATCACACTCACCTACTCCAACATCACACTCACCTACTCCAACATCACACTCACCTACTCCAATATCACACTCACCTATTCCAATATCATATTCACCTATTCCAATGTCACACTCACCTACTCCAATATCACACTCACCTACTCCAATATCACACTCACCTATTCCAATATCATATTCACCTATTCCAATGTCACACTCTCCTACTCCAATATCACACGCACCTACTCCAGTATCACACTCACCTACTCCAACACTAAACTCACCTACTCCAACACCACGCTCACGTACTCCAATATCACACTCATCTACTGCAATATTACACTCACCTACTCCAATGTCACACTCACCAACTCCAACACCACACTCACCTACTCCAATATCACACTCACCTACTCCAACACCACACTCACCTACTCCAACATCACAATCACCTACTCCAACACCACACTCACCTACACCAACACCACACTCACCTGCTCCAATATCACTCTCACCTACTCCAATACCACACCCACCTATTCCAATATCACACCCACCTATTCCAATATCACACTCACCTACTCCAATATCACACTCACCTTCTCCATTATCACACCCACCTACTCCAATATCACACCCACCTATTCCACTATCACACTCACCTATTCCAATATCACATTCGCCTATTCCAATGTCACACTCTCCTACTCCAGTATCACACGCACCTATCCAACATCACACTCACCTACTCCAATATCACACTCTCCTTCTCCAATATCACACTCAGGTATTCCAATATCAGACTCACCTACTCCAACACCACATTCACCTACTCCAACACCACCTTCACCTACTCCAATATCACACTCACCTAATCCAACATCACACTCACCTACTCCAATATCGCACTCGCCTTCTCCAACACCACACTCAAGTACTTCAACCTCACACTCACCTACTCCAACTCCACTCTCACCTTCTTCAACATCACACTCACCCACTCCAATATCACACTCTCCTACTCCAACATCACACTCACCTACTCCAACACCACATTCACCTACTCCAATATCACACTCACCCACTCCTATATCCCACCCAGACAGTTCAGTATCACACTTACAGAGTTCAATATCACACTCACATCATCCAATCTCTGACTCAGCTCCTCCAATATCACAGAGGTGATTGTGAGGACGGCAGATGCTGGAGATTCAGGAGTCAAAATGTGTGCGGTTGGAAAAACACTGCCAGGCAGGCATCATCCGAAGAGCAGGACAGTTGATATTTCGTACCTATGACCTTCACCTGGAAAGCACCTGCTGTGCTTTTCTCGCACCACACCTTTTGACTCTCTTCCAATATCACACTCACATGCCCCAGTTACACACTCATATGGCCCCATGCCACACTGACGCTGCCTAAAGTCACCATCACGAGATTTAACATCATACTCTCAGTCATTCGGCGCATTGCGTACTCAATAGCACACTCAAACAGTTCGATTTCGTACAGGTTGTCCTGCTTATAACGTGTGTTACATTAGCACAAATTTGCTGTAACGCGATTGACGAATCGGGGCACTGTTTCTCAAGCACAAACTTTTAAACAGTGTGTTGGCTGTAACGCAATTACATCACCAATACTTCAGCACTGTTTTTAAACCGTGACTTTTCTGTAACACGGGGCTGCATAGGAACGCGGCCATCACATTGTACATATTAGGTCAAATATCTGGCAACCAGTGATTGACAATAAATGCTGGGCCAACCAGGGATGCCTACCTTGTATGAGTGTATAAAAAAGGAAATCACAGTTAGCCAGTCCAATATCACATTCACCTGTTCCAATATCACTCTCACACAATCCAACACCCTGTTTGCCTGTTCCAGTGTCACCCTTGCCCAGTCCAATATTACACATACTGGACCAATATCATGCTCATCTGGTATGATATTCAATTCATGTAAATTACAAATAAGGGGCAGTTCTGAGCATTGTAATCATGTGATGAGGTATTGTATTAGATGTATGTGTTTAGAGGAAGAGGCCAGACCAAGAGACTGATTGAACATGCTGTCTGTGTTGCATCAGTGAAACAACGTCTTCATGTGCTACACTTTATGAGAAAGTTATGTCGTTAATAAATATAGGCCATCGTGCAGGTTTATAGGGCAGTCAGCCTCTTCACTGACTTTACAACATCTTTAAAGACGCAGACAGTGAGTGAAAGCAGAGAGAACTACTGTCATAAAGCCACTGATGGTCACGCTTTTTAAAAAATTTCTCTTTGATTTTGGTTTGAGCTTTTATGAACGGATATTACGAGCCTTTCAAATCATTTGACTGAGGTTTGTGTGTCAGCTTGCATTACGCTGTTAACCCTTTTCAGATCATAAACGACTCGAAAGAACTTAGATTTATGTAGAACATTTTTTACAACCTTGGGCTGGCCTGAAGTGCACCAAAGCTAATAAAATACCTTGGATGTATGGACTCTTCAACTGCCTCTTTTCCAGTGGTGTGTACACCATGTTCCCTGACATCATGGAGCAGATTAAATCGAGGAATGTGCCCATGCCTTTTTACTACACTTGTGCAAGCAAACTCTTCGACAACTAAGTATTTACTAGGTATTTAACAGGGACCCAAACCGATGGGTAATGTCCTTGTATTATGGCAGAGGTTGCACCTCATAGACAGCACCATGATTTTACAGACGCACTGTCAGCTGAGCAATCACCTACACTTAGACAACTGATTGTGAAAATGACTTCACCTCGTTTTAGTGCCTCGCTATTGAGGCTGTTTGCGTCAGATTTTTTTGATATTTGTTCAGAGGATTTGAGTTTTGGTCGCTAGGCCAGCACTCACTTCCTATCCCTAATTGCGTAGGGTGCCCATCCTTGATGGAGATGCATGTGTCCAAGCATGAGACAGATTCTAAAGAGTAGTCCATGGTGAGTTTGATGGTGGCATGAAACTTGTTGATTTCCCTGTGCAGTTGTTTCAGTGACTCCTCGCCTTGGGCCCAGAGGAAGAAAATGTCATCAGTATACCGGGTATACAGAGGAACCTCGATTATCCGAATACCAATTATGCGAAAATCGGATTATCCATAGCAGATCTTGAGGTCCCGATGGAAACATTACATCAAAGACATGTTTTCAACACTGATTGTGTCTTTTGTTTTCTTGTGATTAAACAGACATGTCTCCAAATGATTGTTCACCCGCCTACTGTCTCCCCCCACACTCTCCCTGGAGTTCTACACAGGGGTGTACCCTAAACCTCCCCTTCCCCACATAATCTCTCCAACATTGTCCTGTACAGGGCAAAGGTGGAACCTGTGAAAAAATTGCAGTACAAACGGGTGTGTGTGTGTGTGCGCGTGCGCTATTTGGAGACTTACCCCACAAAGGCAGCTGCAGCAGCACTCTTGTTGTTGGTGTACAGTCTGGCTGCCCTGAAGAGGGGGTGGGGGGAAGGTGTTGGACGGGGTTGGGGGATGGTGTTAGATGCGATTGCGGGGCGGTGTTTGATGGGGTTGGGGGGCGGTGTTAGACGGGGTTGGGGGGTGGTGTTGGATGGGGTTAGGGGGTAGTGTTGGATGGGGTTGGGGGCCGGTGTTGGATGGTATTGGGGGGCGGTGTTGGATGGGGTTGTGTGGCGGTGTTGGTTGGGGTTGGGGGCCGGTGATGGACGGGATTAGGTGGCGGTGTTGGATGGGATTGGGCGACAGAGTTGGGGGGGCAGTGTTGGACGGGGTTGGGGGCAGGGGGTCCGGTGTGGGACAGGGTTTGGGCAACAGTGTTGGATGGGGTTGGGGGGGAGTATTGGACGGGTTTGGGGGCAGGGGGTCCAGTGTTAGACAGGCTTTGGGGGACAGTGTTGGATGGGGTTGGGGACAGGGGTTCTGGTGTTATTCGGGGTTGGGGGAGGTGTTGGACGGGATTGGGGGGTGGTGCTAGATGGGGTTCGAGCAGGGGCCAAAGTGTGAGATGGGGTTGGGGGCAGGGGCCCTGGTGTTGGACGGGGTTGGGGGCCGGAGGCCAGTGTTAGACGGGGTTGGGAGGCGGTGTTGGATGGGGTTGGGGGGGCAGTGTTGGATGGGGTTGGGAGCGGGGTGCTGGTGTTAGACGGGGCTTGGGGAGCGGTGTTAGACGGGGTTGGGGGGCGGTGTTGGATGGGGTGGGGGCGGGTGCTGGTGGTGGACGGGGTTGGGGGGGTTCACCGGTGTTAGACGGGGTTGGAAAGACGATGATGGATGGGGTTGGAGGCGGTGTTAGACAGGGTTGGGGGGCAGTGTTGGACGGGGTTGGGGGGTGGGTGCCCGTGTTAGACGGGGCTGGGAAGACGTTATTGGATGGGTTTGGGGGCGGTGTTGGATGGGTTTGGGGGCGGTGTTGGACGGGTTTGGGGGCGGTGTTGGACGGGGTTGGGGGATGGTGTTGGATGGGGTTGGGAGCGGGGTGCTGGTGTTAGACGGGGCTGGGGAGGCAATGTTGGATTGGTTTGGGGGCGGTGTTGGACGGGGTTGGGGGCCGATGTTTGACGGGGTTAGGGGAGTGGTGTTGGATGGGGTTGGGGGCAGGCTGCCGGTGTTAGACGGGGCTGGGGAGGCATTGTTGGATGGGGTTGGGAACGGTGTTGGATGGGTTTGGGGGCGGTGTTGGATGGGTTTGGGGGCAGTGTTGGACGGGTTTGGGGGCGGTGTTGGAGGGGGTTGGGGGACGGTGTTGGATGGGGTTGGGGTGGGGTGCTGGTGTTAGACGGGGCTGGGGAGGCGTTGTTGGATGGGTTTGGGGGCGGTGTTGGACAGGTTTGGGGGTGGTGTTGGACGGGGTTGGGGGCCGGTGTTGGACGGAGTTGGGGGCTGATGTTGGATGGGGTTGGGGCGGGGTGCTGGTGTTAGACGGGGCTGGGGAGGCGTTGTTGGATGGGTTTGGGGGCGGTGTTGGACGGGGTTGGGGGCCGGTGTTGGACGGAGTTGGGGGCTGATGTTTGACGGGGTTAGGGGGATGGTGTTGGATGGGGTTGCGGGCAGGGTGCCGGTGTTAGACGGGGCTGGGGAGGCATTGTTGGATGGGGTTGGGAGCAGTGTTGGATGGGTTTGGGGGAGGTGTTGGATGGGTTTGGGGAGGTGTTGGATGGGGTTGGGGCAGTGTTGGATGGGGCTGGGGGCGGTGTTAGATGGGTTTGGGTGCGGTGTTGGGGTTGGGGGCGGTGTTAGATGGGGTTGGGGGCGGGTGCTGGTGTTAGATGGGGTTGGGGGGCAGTGTTGGATGGGGTTGGGGGTGGGTGCTGGTGTTAGATGGGGTTGGGGGGCAGTGTTGGATGGGGTTGGGGGGCAGTGTTGAATGGGGTTGGGGGTGGGTGGCGGTGTTAGACGGGGTTGGGGGGGGGCGGTGTTGGATGGGATTGGGGGCGGGTGCCGGTGTTTGACAGGATTGGGGGGAGCAGTGTTAGTCGGAGTTGGAGGGCAGTGTTGGATGGGGTTGGGGATGGGTGCCGCTGTTAGATGGGGCTGGGGAGGTATTGTTGGATGGGGTTGGGACGAGGTGCCGGTGTTAGACGGGGCTGGGGACGCGTTGTCGGATAGGGTTGGGGGCGGTGTTGGACGGGTTTGGGGGCAGTGCAGGACGGGGTTGGGAGGCGTTGCTAGAAGGGGTTGGGGACGGTGTTAGACGGGGTTGGGGGGAGGTGTTGGACAGGATTGGCTGGAGGGTGGGACCTGTGTGCTGCTGCAGTCTCCTGACCAGGGAGCAGACTTTAAAAACTTTGAGCCCCAGAGGAAAGGCATTTCATCGATTAACCGAATTATCGATTATCCGAAATAGTGCCCGCCCATCACATTCGGATAATCGAGGTTTCCCTGTATAGTGTTCGTTGGAGGTCCTGCATAGAGAAGTCTTACTCAACTTGTGCATGAAAATGTTGGAATATTGGGGTGCAAATATAGTCCCCAAGGCTGGTCCATGTCTCTGGATGAAGAATCAGTTGTCAAGGGTGAAAACATTGTGGTTGAGGATGAAGAGGATGAGTTGTAGGATAATGCTTGGAGGTTGGCAGTTGTTGGTATTGAGTACTGAGACTGTTGCATCATGGGCGTTGCTGGTATAGGGTACTGAAACGTCCATTGAGATGAGGAATATTCCTGGTTCAACTGTTCCATGGGTGCTGAGTTTCTGTGAGAAATCTGTAGTATCACGACAGGAGCACCCACAAAGTAGAGCAAAACATCACCTGATCACAACGCAATGCCATCTGTGCTCTCATAACCAATTGCAACATTGTCAGCAAACCAGCAGATAAAGGAGGAGCCATTGTCATTCCGAATAGAACAGATTACTGCAAGGAAGTGTACCGACAACTGAACAACCAGGAATACTACAGGCAACTACCAGCTGATCCGACCAAAGAGCACACCCGTGAATTAAACACATTGATCAGGACTTTGAACCCAGTCCTTCAGAGTTCCCTACACAGTCTCATCCCATGCATTTCTCGCGTAGGTGACTTCTACTACCTTCGGAAGCCACACAAAGCCAACACACCTGGTCGCCCCATCGTGTCAGGCAATGAGACACTGTGTGAGAACCTCTCTGGCTATGTTGAAGGAATCTTGAAACCCATTGTGCAAGAGGCCCCCAGCTTCTGTCGCAACGCTACAGATTTCTGACATAAACACAGTCACCATAGAGTAGTCAAACTGGGAACATTCCTTGTCACAATGGACATTTCCGCACTCTACACCAGCATCCCCCACAATGATGGCATCGCGGCAACAGCCTCAGTACTCAACACCAACAACTGCCAGTCTCCAAACACGATCCTACAACTCATCCACTTCATCCTCGTCCATGTTTTCACCTTTGACAACCAGCTCTTCATCCAGACACACAGAACAGCCATAGGGACCATATTTGCACCCCAGTATGCCAACATCTTCATGCACAGATTCGACCAAGACTTTCTCCCTACACAGGACCTCCAACCAACACTATATACCAGCTGCATTGATGATATTTTCTTCCTCTGGACCCATGGCGCGGAGTCACCGAAACAACGACACAATGATATCAATGAGCTTCATCCCACCATCAGACTTACCATGGGCGACTCTTTAGTATCTGTCTCATTCTTGGACACATGCATCTCCATCAAGAATGGACACCTCAGCACCACACTCTACCGCAAACCCACAGACATCCTCACAATGCTACACTTCTCCAGCATCCACCTGAAACCTATTAAAACAGCCATCCCCTATGGACAAGCCCTACGTATAGAGAGGATCTGTTCTGATGAGGAGGAACATGACAGACACTTTGAAGTACTCAAGAATGCCCTCCTAAGAACTGCGTGCGATGCTCAACTCATTGACCACCAGTTCCGGTGTGCCACAGCAAGAAACCATAAAGACCTCCTCAGGAGAAAGGGTACCCTTCGTTGTCCAGTACTTCCCAGGAGCTGAAGAACTATGCCATGTTCTTTTCAGCCTTCAACACATTACCAGTGAGGATGAGCACCTCATCAAGACCTTCCGCACTCCGCCCCTTCTGGCCTTTAAACAGCCACCAAACTTTGAACAGCAAACTGCCCGCCTTTCAGGACAACACCATACAACCTTGTCACAGTAGACGCTGCAAGACATGTCAGTGCTATCATTCTATGTGGGGACACCACCAACCATTACATGCGGCAGGTAATCATGTGACTCGGCCAATGTTGTCTATCTCATACGCTGCAGGCAAGGTTGCCCTGAGGCATGATACATTGGTGAGACCGAGCAGAGGCTACAGCAATGGATGGATGGGCACCACACAACAATCACCAGGCAGCTGTGTTCCCTCCCAGTTGGGGAACACTTCAGCAGGCCAGGACATTCAGCCTTGGACCTTCGGGTGACCATCCTCCAAGGTGGACTTCGGGACAGGTGTCAGCTAAAAGTGGCCAAGCAGAGGCTGATAGCTCAGTTCAGTACCCATGGGGATAGAATAGAATAGAATCCCTCCAGTGTGGAAACACGCCATTTGGCCCAACAAGTCCACTCCGCCCCCTCCAAAGCATAACCCACCCAGACCCATTCCCCTACGCTATACTCTACATTTAACCCAACTCATGCACCTATCCTACACATCCCTGAACACTATGTACAATTTAGCATAGCCAGTTCACCTAACCTGTACATCTTTGGATTGTGGAAGGAAACTGGAGCACCCGGAGGAAACCTACGCAGACACCGGGAGAATGTGCAAACTCCACATAGACAGTCACCCGAGGCTGGAATCGAACCCGAGTCCCTGGCACTGTAAGGCAGCAGTACCAACCACTGAGCCATCGTGTCAGCCCTCGACTGGGACCTTGGGTTCATTTCACACTACAGGTAACACCACCGCAATATACACTTTCACACACACACGCACACGCACACGCACACACGCACCCTCCTACAGACCCATGCACTCAAGTAGACCTTCTCTCATACATGAGCTCTCTCTCATACGCGCACACATATAGCCCCCACACTCACACCCACACATGCACCCTCTCACAGATTTATACTCCTTTACACTCAGACATATACACAAAATCTCACTCTCATAGCCACTCACACCCCTCCCCAAGACACACACACACACATGCTGACATTCACTCTGTCTCCCCTGCACGCACACATATAATGTAACCTATTTATTGCAACACACTTAACTTTCAAAAGAATAGTGAAAAGAGGGGTTTAAATTTAAACTATACCTTTTCAAACCCCCAAATATACACACACTCAATTATGATTAACTTATACAAGAGAAAAATAGTTTAATATAAATACCAAGGTTGGAAAACAAATATAGACAGTGTAAAGTCAAGTCACAAGTTCACTTGTGGAAATGTATTTTCTCCGAGTAATTTTGATTTTTGCAATAATAATATGCATTTGTCTGTAGGCTTTTGATCATTATTCGATTCAATGAGTAATCAGATGAAGTTGGTTTGTTCCTTGTATGAATTCTTTCTTTTAATCTTTTGTAGTTTTATTGTCATTTCCTGATAGAGAGAGAGAGAGATGGATGCTTTCTGCTTGCGGGATCTGGATGCTTTCCATCTCTGTTGCTCTTGGATTTACTGCTTTTAACGTTCCACAGTTCAACCTATCAGAGAGCTGTTACCAGACAGAATTTCCTTAATTCGAAAAATTCTCAGTGTTTTTCAGTCTTGAATATCCTTTATCCTGCTTCGAAACAGCTGTGTATTGGTGCATTGCACAACAATATGCAACTCCTTGTTCGCAAATTGCAAAACTGCTCTGGTTTTTCAGTTATAATAGTCCAAGTTCCATAGAAACTGGTAATTCCAAACAAAAAGAAAAATGTGTGATCTATTAGTCTGGCAGATTTTAAGAAAAAGAACAGCCTTGTACATCACTTCTTATGAACACCGAATGTGTTAAAGTTCTTTGAAGGCAATTGAATAGATCTTGAAATGTGGCCACTGTTGTAATGTTGGAAATGCAGCTGCTAATTTGAGCACAGGAAGAGCCCACAAGCAGAAATTCTGATCATCTTCATTTTGATCCATTCAGAAGGTGTGGGTTCTTGGGCTGGGCCAGCACTGTTTGTTCAACCCTCAATGTCCTTGCATTGAGCCGCCTTCATGAACCACTGCAGTCCATTTGGTGCAGGTACACCCACAATGCTGACAGTGAGGGAGATCCAGGGATACTGAAGGACAGAGATACATTTTCAAGTCAGCGCAGTGAGTGGCTTGGAGAGGAATTTGCAGGTGGTGTGTTCTCATGCATCTGCTGCCCTTGTCCTTCTAGTTGGAAGAGGTCATGGGTTTGGAAGTTGCTGTCAAATGAGCATTGGTGAATTTCTACTATGCATCTTACAGAGTGTACGCACTGCTGCTGCTACTGAGTGTCGGTGGTGAAAGAAGTGAAGGTTTGTTGATGTGGTGACAATTAAGAGGGATGCTTCGGCCTGGATGATACTAAGTTTCTTGAACATTATTGGAACGACACTTATCCTGGCACCTGAGGAGTATTCCATCACATTGCTGACTGAGCCTTGTAGATTGTGGACAGACTTTGAGGAGACAGGAAGTGAGTTACCTACCACAGAATTTGCCACAGAATTCCTAGCTTCTGATCTACTCTTGTAGTCTCAGTATTTATATAACTAATCCAGTTCAGTTTCTGGTTAATGGTAACCCCCAGGATGATATTCGTGAGGAATACAATGATGGTGACACTAAGGGCAATGGTTGGATCTTCAATTGTCGGGCTGGCTATTGCCTGAATTTTGTGTGTGATATGAATGTTAATTGTCATTTTCCAGCTCAAGCCCAGATTCTACCCAGGTCTCGTTTTATTTGCATATGTTTTGGTAACTGAGGAGTCACAAATTGCCTTAATTGTTAGCAAACATCCCCACATCTGACCTTATGATAGAGAGAAGGTCATTGATGAGGCAGCTCAAGATGATTGAACCTAGGACATGACCTTGAAGAGCTCCTCTCTACTGTATTGGTTTCAACTTTGATCTTGTGCTCCAACATTAGAGTGGAGCTTGAACATACAACCTTGTGATTGAGAGGTGGACACGCTAACCACAGAGCCACAGGTATGCAACCCAAATATATGGGGAGGCCATAGCATAGTGGTACTACTACTAAGACTATTAATCCAGAATCTCAGTTAATGTTCTGGGGAAAAAAATCAAAAAAACTGCGGATGCTGGAAATCAGAAACAGAAACAAAAATTGCTGGAAAAGCTCAACATGTCTGGCAGCATCTACGGAGAGAAATCAGAGTTTTGGGTCCATTAACCCTTCTTTAAAACTGGGGACCTGGAACCACGGCAGATGGTGGGATTTGAATTCAATAATAAGAACCTGGAATTTAAGGGTCTGATGTTGACCATTGTCAGAAAAACACATCTGGCTCATTAATATCTCTTAAGGAAGGAAGTCTGCCATCCTTACCTGCTCTGGCCTACATGTGGCTCCAAACCCACAGCAACATAGTTGAGTTACCTGCCCTCTGGGCAATTAGGGATGGACAATAAATGCTGGCTAAGCCAGAGATGCTCTCATCCTGCAAGTGAGTAAATAATAAAGGAAAACCAAAAGAAGTGCGGATGCTGGAAATCAGAAACAGATATTGTTGGAAAAGCTCAGCAGGTCTGGCAGCATCTGTGGAGAGAAATCAGAGTTATCGTTTCAGATCAAGTGACCCTTCGTCAGAAAGAATAAAGGAGATCTGCTTGTCCCAACGTGAGAAATATCAAAGTGGACGAATGGAATCAGCTTTCTGCTAGCTGATCAGCCTCAGACTGGATGGTCTGTCTTTAGCAGTCAGTGCACACAGTACCAGATCTTCCACAGTCACTGCTTGGATAATATATTGGAAATGATTGCCTCAGCAGGAGTCCAGCCAAGACAGGCCCAACCTTGTGCATTTCACTGCCCAGTCTTGCTTGATCCCTGCAGCTCCCAACTTCGGTGGAGCAGAAATCGAGGCAGCAAGTTCCTACCCCTGTAGTCTCAGCATAGCTTGCATTGACTGCAGAGGGCTTCGGGAGTAGATTGTCTTGAGGCGCTCACTCCCAACAACATCACTATCTAACTCCACAAACATGTGAAGGTGCATGAGCCCACACATTGTTACAGTGTATTTTATCAGGTGACACTGTACAGTACAGCTGGGGGATTGCAGGACTGTTGAGATTGTTATCACGGCTGGGACCAAACTCAGATTCAAATCAGGCACACACCATCCCATCCAGGCATCACCTAACCACACCCTACCTTGGCTTACGTTCTGAAATACTCAGGTGCATGACTTGGATACCGTCCAAGACCATTTCCTGCCTATTGCTCAGATGACAGGCGGTTCGTATTCATCCTGAACCACAGGTAACAGACAGTCGGGAATAGAATGTGACAGTTACGCTTTACCTGGTGCCCTGTGGGCTTCTTTGAGATGAGAGCAGCTGTGTTTTCTGTTTGTGTGTGGCCTGCACTGACATGGGTTCTCTCTTAAATAATTAGGCCATCTCAAACTTACGTTAAGTGCATTTTTGCACCTTAACTCCCTTTCATTGCTAAATACCTGTATTTTGTTGGATGTCTGAATCAACAACTTGGAACATGATTTACAATTCAGCATCGGGGTGAGGGGTCAAAAATGCCGCTGAAAAACCCCTCAGCACATAGGGTGAAAATTTGAAATTTTGGCTCACTAATTACGTGGATCATTAACCTCCAATGCCTTGAGGTGTTCCCCAGTGGGTACTCGACTATTTATGACCATACTGGGATCTCAAATAGGGAAGAGGTTTGAAAGGTTGCGATGGGGTGCCCATTGCGACCTGGAGCCCTCCATGACGATGGACCCTAACAGCACCCTTGTACTCCCTTACGTCCAACGATAAGGCAGTGGTGCAAGTGGCAGGGGGTAATGTTGCGTGGCATTTTATGCTCGTTCGCATGCTTTATTTGCATAAATTGTGTGCTGCCTCTGTTAGGTAAAGTAATTGGGTAGGGCCAAATTGAGTCCAGACCCAATTAAGATGCCACCCAGGCAGAGTTATCCAATTTTCACCACAGGTTTCAGTGGAGGCCCAAACTTGCCTTTCCATCTGTTTTCTGTTCCCTTCATTTTGCCTCTTCCTAATCTAATGACGCTGATTCAGGTTGGGTACTGGCTTCTTGAATATGAGGCAGCCCTTATTATCTTGGTTAAGAAATCAGCCTGTATTCTCGAATACTGACTGACAGTTCCAGTGTGCCAAGGGTTAAAGGACATGGGGTTGGGGTGGGGGGGTCATCAAACCTTGCCTGTACCCGATGTGAGACTGGCATCAAAATATTCTGATGGGTAGCAGTCATAAACAGGGCATTGGCTGATCCCCGTGCCACCATTAGCGGGCTGGCAGCCCCAGGGAATTCAGTGAGATGAAACTGCAAAGTCCTCCAGTTTGGTGCCACACAAAGCTCTGTGAGTGCCTCCATCTTCACCAAATCAAAGACGCTTTATGGTCACATTTACTCACATGAGGAAAGTTTACAAGTTGCCACATGCGGTGCCATCTTAGCTACCAAGGTCCCTAGGTACAGAATCTCTATTGGTGGGGTACACCAGTGCTTGAGTGCAAAAGATAAATCTGATCCATCAGCACTTTCAGCCAGAGGACTACCTCAGCCTCCTCCTCCTCCAACATTACTAAACCAATTTTCAACACGTTCAGTTCACTCTATGTGACCTCAAGAAACGGTAAAGAGGACTGGAGTTTGCAAAGGTCACGGGTCTTGATAACATCATAGAGTCATAGAGATGTACAGCATGGAAGCAGACCCTTCAGTTCAACCCGTCCATGCCAACCAGATATCCCAACCCAATCTAGTCCCACCTGCCAGCACCCGGCCCATATCCCTTCAACCCCTTCCTATTCATATACTATCCAAATGCCTTTTAAATGTTGCGGTTGTACCAGCCTCCACCACTTCCTCTGGCAGCTCATTCCACACATGTACCACCTTCTATGTGAAAAAGTTGCCCCTGAGGTCTCTTTTATATCTTTCCCCTCTCACCCTAAACCCATGCCCTCTAGGTCTGGACTCCCCCAACCCAGGGGAAAGACTTTGTTCTTTTTATCCTATCCATGCCCCTCATAATTTTGTAAACCTCTATAAGGTCATCCCTTAGCCTCCGACGCTCCAGGGAAAACAGCCCCAGCCTGTTCAGCCTCTCCCTGTAGCTCAGATTCTCCAACACTGGCAACATCCTTGTAAATCTTTTCTGAACCCTTTCAAGTTTCACAACATCTTTCCGATAGGAAGGAGACCAGAATTGCACGCAGTATTCCAACAGTGGCCTAACCAATGTCTCGTACAGCCACAACATGACCTCCCAACTCCTATACTCAATACTCTGACCAATAAAGGAAAGCATACCAAACACCGTCTTCACTATCCTATCTGCAACTCCACTTTCCAGAAGCTATGAACATGCACTCCAAGGTCTCTTTGTTCAGCAACACTCCCTATGGCCTTACCATTAAGTGTATAAGTCCTGCTAAGATTTGCCTTCCCAAAATACAGCACTTCACGTTTATCTGAATTAAACTCCATCTGCCACTTCTCAGCCCATTGGCCCATCTGATCAAGATCCTCTTGTAGTCTGAGGTAACCCTCTTCGCTGTCCACTACACCTCCATATTGCTTTTGCTCCAGACCTTTCTACCCCTGTAGACATGCTTTTCTAGTACAAGCATCTCGCTGGAAAATGTGGAAGGTCACCCAGACATGTCCTGTCCACATTAAAACAGAACAATTCAAACTTGTACTTTTCTGTCAGTGCTGTGGTCTTTAGATTATCAACAAAGAAGTGGAAGAGGTTGTTGACAGTGCTATCAATAGGTCTGCAACAGTAACCTGCTCTCTGATCGGATTTTGTTCTACCAGAGCCCCAAGCTCCTTTGGTCCAAACATGGCCAGGGAAACTGAATTTCAAAGGAGAATGTAAGTTTCTGTCCTTGGTAATGTAGGGGTATGGGTGGGTTGCGCTTCGGCGGGGCGGTGTGGACTTGTTGGGCTGAAGGGCCTGTTTCCACACTGTAAGTAATCTATCTAAAGTAATCTAATCTAATCTAATCAGTATCAAGGCACCATTTGACCAACTGTGGGGTATCTAGGGGACCTAGAAAATTTGAATTCGTTTGGAAACGGGGTAATCTCTCCGCTGGTTAGAATCATACCCACCACAGCTCTGAAGAAGATTCATGCTGGACTCAGAATGTTAACTTTATCTCTCTCTGCACAGTGGTTGCTAGAGCTGCTGAATTTGTCCAGCATTTTAGATTAGATTAGATTAGATTACTTACAGTGTGGAAACAGGCCCTTCGGCCCAACAAGTCCACACCGACCCGCCGAAGCGCAACCCACCCATACCCCTACATCTACCCCTTACCTAACACTGTGGGCAATTTAGCATGACCAATTCACCTGACTTGCACATCTTTGGACTGTGGGAGGAAACCGGAGCACCCGGAGGAAACCCATGCAGACACGGGGAGAACGTGCAAACTCCACACAGTCAGTCGCCTGAGGTGGGAATTGAACCCAGGTCTCTGGTGCTGTGAGGCAGCAGTGCTAACCACTGTGCCACCGTGCCGCCCTGTTTATGTTAGAAAGAAACATAGCTGTGGTTGTTGGAGGTCAGTCATCTCAGCTCCAGGATATCTCCGCAAAGGTTCTTCATGATGATGTCCTCAGACCAAATATCTTCAGCTGCTTCCTCAATGATCTTCCCTTCCATTATAAAGTCAGACTTAACTCCTCCAATCCAAAAATAAAAGCCAGTGCCCATATGCAGCAAGACTTGGAGAACATGCAGGCTTAAACTGATAGTAGAAATGCTCGATACTCAACATCTTCAATAAAACAAAATCCAATAATCTCCCCTTGACATTAGTTACCATTGACCTGCATCTGATGTGGACCTGCTATATGAATCCCTACAGGAGCTGGTGAAGTTTGAATTCTGTGGTGAGTGCCTCGTTTCCTGACTCTCTGATGCTGATCCACCATCTGTGAGGCATATGTCAGGAGCTTGATGATATACTCCCCACTTGCCTGGATGGGGGGGCAGCCCCAACAACCCTCAAGAAGCTTGACACCATCCAGGGCAAAGCAACCATTTGATTGGCACCAGATCCGCCACCTTCAACATTCACTTCTTCCAGCCCCAAAGCACAGTGGCAACAATACATAACATCGATAAGATGCACTGCAGGAACTCACCAAGGCTCATTGAGAGTGGCAAACCCATACTTACAGCATCCAGAAGGACACAGGCAGCAGATACATCAGCACACCAAACCAAGCACGTTCCCCTCCAAATCTCACACCATCCCGATTTGGAATTTTTTTGCTGTTTCTACACCAGCACTGGATCAAAATCCTGGGATCCCCTTCCGAACAGCATTGTTAATGTACCCCCATTACAGACGCATAAGAAGGTGACACCCAATCACCTTCTCAATGACAGTTGTATGTTGCCAGGGATGACATCCCTATGAGCAAATGGGAAAAAAGATGCTGAAAGTCTGAAAACTGAATCATTGACAATGCTGAAATGGAGGTCATTGCAAGTCAAGAAAAAAACTTTCATCAGGACTTGTAAGCTTCCATTAATATCTCAGAAGCATCCTGGCAGCTGTATACGCCACTTGTATCTCAACCTTAGCAACCTGACAACTGTTACAGCACAGTTACTTTCCAGTTTCTTGATGCCTTGCCAACAGTAGGTGTCATGATGGACAGTGAATTACTTAGGGACAGGGGGTAACATAGGCAGGGGAAGGGTAATGCTGGAAGGGGGAGAATGGAACAGAAACCTGGTTAAACTTGTCGGCGGAGAATGACAGTGGGTTGGGATGAGTAACGTTGGGATGCACCGGTTGGCACTGGGAAGTGAACCGTGAGCAAGGGGTGCTGGACTGGGCACATGTTTTAATTAGGGAAAGTGGGAGTAGGAAAGGGGGGATCACATCATTGTTGTGTTGACCTGTGTGAGGAAGAGCGACACTGAGAGGACATGGAATTGAGGGGGATGGTCTTGGAGGAATAGACTGGAATGTTCTGTGTTTGATATCCATAATATTGTAAAGTACCTGATTGTAATCAGAGGTTGGGGAAGAATAGAGGGATCTCCCAATGATCCACATAAAAAGGGACGTACTCAGAGTGCAAAGACTTACCTGTAGATGTAGACAAATCTCGAAGTCTTTTTGTACAAGCCCTGGAGCAGTAATGAGATCTCACTATCAGAGTATGCAGTAACATGCTCAACATTGTATTTTCAGTGCTGGTGGTTGAGGGTGAAATGTCATTTCAGGACACAAGGCAAGCTCTTTGTCAATATTAAGAATATTTACACGCACTGGACTGATGGGTGAGGCCTCAGATAACAGCTCACCTGTCAGACATTCGCTTGTCAACACACACTGACTATCGAAGAGGATATAGTGACTCCTTGAATTTGGAGTGCACCCACTCAGCAAAACTGACATGAAAAGCAGGCAAATGTTCCAGAAACGTCCTCACAAGTATCATCTGATGATGATTACTGAATAAACTTCTTTTTCTGAGGAATGGCAGATTCCTACCTGTTAAATTGGATTTAAATCCAAAACCGAACTGATTTTATTTTTAATGTTTGTGAGAAGATTTGTAGCTCGGGTGCTCGTAGTTGTGGTTCTGATCGCCGAGCTGGGAATTTGTGTTGCAGACGTTTCGTCCCCTGTCGAGGTGTCATCCTCAGTGCTTGGGAGCCTCCTGTGAAGCGCTTCTGTGATCTTTCCTCTGGCATTTGTAGTGGTTTGAATCTGCCGCTTTCGGTTGTCAGTTCCAGTTGTCTGTTGCAGTGGTCGGTATATTGGGTCCAGGTCGATATGCTTATCAATCAATCAATTCAATCAACAAGCACATCGACATGGACCCAATATACCGGCCACTGCAACGGACAGCTGGAACTGACAACCAGAAACGGCAGATTCAAACCACTACAAATGCCGGAGGAAAAATCACAGAAGCGCTTTATTTTTAATCTTTTCAGTAGGTTGCTTTTTAATCTTCCTTGTTTTTGAAACAGATTTCTTCCCACTCAGTAATCTTGCCTGGTTTCAACAATCCGCAGAAGTAGCCAAGTGAGGAAGGAATGCTGAAAGAAGATGATTTGCTTCATAAAGGATGTTTCAGTGAGAAAATTTAAATTTTAAACGGGAAAGATAGGCAGGTGGAGACACTACGAGAGCATTCATAATACTCAAACATTCCATCCTAAAATGGCCGACCACAGTTGATGTAGCGCCAAAGATGTTATAATACTTCCAATAGCACCTCACAAGAGCATTATGAAACAAAGCATAAAACTGCTTCACATTGGGAGTCAAAGTGGGAAATATTAAAGAGCTTGGTAAAGGAGTATGACAAGGAGTGAGGAGGTTGTTCCAAAACATGTCACTGAAGGCGCAGACACAAAATGGTGGAACAGTAAAACTGAGGATGTTCAAGAGGTCAGAAGTAGTGAAGCTTTTGGTGAGATGTGGAGCCAAAGGAGTTCCAGAAGTAGGGCCAGTCACAATTACCTGCAGACATTTTAAGGATTTCGCACTCGGCTGTATTCTGGGGTTTTAATGCAATTGTCACATGTGACAAGGGTTGGGGAGGGGAGGGGGGGGGCAGTTGTCGTACTTTGTTTTTCCATGGTCTGCTGTGCAATGCGAACTGAACCTGCACCTCTGCCCACTGCATGCTGAGCAGGCTCCATTGCAGAACATATGCATCGAAGGCTGGGAATTTCTGGTAAAGCAGGGGAGTATTCAGAGTATAACATATAATTACAACGAGGAGAATGATGCAGTCCATTGTCAGTTCATCCCTCCAGAAAAGCCTTCCAGTTCCACCTTGCCTCACCCAGCTTTGCCAGGTTTGCTGCAACTTAAATGCATGTGAAGACTTAATCTGCATCATTCTATAGAAGAGGGGAGCAGACCATTCAGCCCCTTGATACATTGAGAGTATTCGTATTGGTTGCTCTTTCATTGAATCACCACCTGTAGTACTCGTAAAGTTACTTTTTGTTACTCGTGCTGTGTCCTTGTGCTCTTGTCCTAGTGGTTAGATTACATTAAAAATCACACAGCACCGGTTTATAGTCCAACAGGTTGATTTGGAAGCACTAGCTTTGGAGTGCTGCTCCTTCATCAGATACTACCTGATGTAGGAGCTGCACTCTGACAGCTAGTGCTTCCAAATAAACCCTGTTGGACTATAACCTGGTGCTGTGTGATTTTTAATTTTGTCCAGCCCAGTCCAGAACTGGCTCCTCCATATCATATTTGGATTACGTTACTGTTCTGAATTTAAACACCACTTACTAAGGATTTTCCTCCATCTATAAGATACCTCCATTCCAGGATGAGGAAAAATAAGTTAAGCCTTTCCTGCTAACATGGATGCCCCAAGATCAGTCAAGGTCAATTCAGAGGGCTTCCTATCATTGCTTCAAGCCTTTCAAGGTTTCTTGTGTCTCAGGAATGCTAAAGTCTAGCCAGGCCAGAGTACTCCGCAATTTGACCAGAACTTCCTCTCACTTATAACCTGAGGTTGGTCCATTCATATGAATGAGAAAGAGCATTGGCCCAAGCACCAAGCCCCGGGATATCCAACTGAATGTAGGCGAAAGTGAGTACTGCAGACGCTGGAGATTAGAGTCAAGAGTGTGGTGCTGGAAAAGCGCAGCAGTTCAGGCAGCATCCGAGGATCAGGAGCATCGACGTTTTGGGCAAAAGCCCTTCATCAGGAATGAGGCTGGGAGCCTCGGGGGTGGAGAGATAAATGGGAGGGGGGGAGGGTAAACAGATGTCATGTTTGGATGGAGTTGCTGTAAATTTTGTTCATCTTGGAATAATGAAAAGGTAGTTCTAATTTCAAACAGTTCACTTACATGACTTAAAATTTCTTCAAACATTGCCTGACTTTCTACGCATGCACTCAAACCCAGGAGTGGAATATCTGGAATCAATAATTTTCTGTATGAGAATCAGAAGTCAGTCACTCTACTCACTAGCACAACCTAAAGCAATCAAGTACTGTACAAGGATCTGTGGGCAGATGAGCTTTAATGAAGTGCTGCAATTTCCCTCTGACACTGAAGTCCATATTTTCAATTAAGTCACTCTAAATACATCATTTTTTGAGTTTAACTTGTTTGTTTCTTCTAAATGGATACAAAAGTTCCTGATGTCGACAATGAGATTTGCAAGTCTGTTGTTGTGATTGTTTGCGATGAGCTTGATGAAGCAGATGATCAATATCGCTCGCAGAAAAAAGAAACAAATCCTATCACAACTATCTTTGAAATGTCCTTGTCTGCTCACTATCAAGCATCTTGCATTCCATGTAGAGTTGTCATCCAACAGATAAGCATTGGTACTGTGCAATCACTTGCTGTGCATGAGTGATGAATGGCACGTGGGTTTTGCAAACTATCATAAATTAGGCTGGAGTCCTCAGGTCTTCATTTAGGCCCCACTTCTGATTAAATACACGCTGATAACGTTTTGGCCGTGTGTATTCCGAACTTTTTTGTCTCCATTTCGCCATGTTAAAATCCACAATGCTGGACTTTTTTACTTCTCTATTTTTCCAAGCTGTACCGAAGCACCTTTGTACCTAAGATGGTGCAGTAAGCAGCAACTTGTAAACCTTTCACTGTATCCCTGTGTGTACATGTGATAATAAAGCTAATTCTAATTGTAATTCTGAAATCCATTAATTCTGCCTTGTCCCAGGAAAGAGAGACTGAGAGGTCTCTGACCAAATGAGTCCATACAATGTTTTGTTACTGACAAATCTCTGATCACAATATGTACAGATTGCCATCTTTTCTCCAATATGTGTCCGTTGAATAGCTGTTCAGCGCAGAGTTGGTCACAAAGGCTTTATCACATTTGAAAGTTCGTTCACTGTTTTGTATTGGGAGATGCCCCTGCAGGAGTCTGAAACAAAGTCTTACACACCTCTCTCTTCAAAGTGTCTTTTTTTATGGTTCTTGTACACATTTCTGTGAGCAAATCCTTTTCCACGAGGTTTGTGTTTGTTAAACTTTACACATTGCTCTTCGCTCTCAGGAAAGGCATTTCCAGCATTGAACAGAGAACATCGTCCGTGCTGACAATCTGTGCACCTTTGCAAATATGGCAACCATTTTGCCAATCTTTCCGACCTAATTTTTCTACCGTTAGGACGTAATGCTGACTGGAACTTAGGAGTGTATTGGTTCTGTCCAAAACTGACTTCTTCATCATCTGCAGTAAAAAGGCCAAATGCTGGAAAATACTTAGTAGCATCTTTGAAGAAATAAAGAGAGTCAATGTTTCAGATCAGTGACCTTTTGTCAGCACTGACAAAGGACCTTGAGGCTAACTCTGTTTCTCTCTTTGCAAATGTTACTCAGTATTCCCAGCATTTTTCACTTCCATTGCAAATTCACATTTTTCTTCTTAGTTAAAAGTTGGGCTATAAGTTTTCCCTCTAGTATCTATAGTTTCTACCTTCTGGTGCAGTCCCTTGGCCCAGGACACAATTTTGGTGAGCGTGTTAGTCCTGATATTAAGGAGTCTGTGCAGAACTCCATCATGGCCCTTGACATTGGTCAGGGGTTCTCCAATGCACCAAGCGTTTCATTGCGTCCATCCACCAACCTTTTCCTATAGACTACCCAATGAAAGTCCTCATCGGAGCTGTCTGCAGCTGAACTGGAGTTGTCTGACTCACCGTCTGAGGAAGTGGCACCTACTCCACCCTTTCCTCCTGCCATGCCAGCAGACCACACTTGCCTGGAGACTCGCCACCTACAAATCCTGCCTCGAATCGATCCTCAAAAAAGCAGACACTGGCAGTAGTTAGTGAGTTGGGGGTTGCGTGTGAGATTGAACTGTTTAATCATCATTTTTTCCTTTCTGTTCTGTCACTTCACACTCATGCACAGATTGCTGGCAAATGTTGCTCTTATGACCCTGTAAGGGGAAAGACAAAGGCATAAGATGGCGTTAGGGGTGAGCGAGGGAAACAAGAGGTTTACTGATACCAATTGCAGCTTGTAAATCAGAAAAGGTTGTAGTCTGAGGGAGAAGTGAGATGGAGACAGAGGATTAGTAGGAAAGTTCCAGCATCTCCAATGGTTTCTGCCCGGCCTCTGGGCACAGCCATGGACTATTGGTACCTGCTGACTCATCCATAGGGAAAAGACGTCCAGCTCGACATTTCCCTGTCAGTTATC
The DNA here is from genome assembly GCF_047496795.1 of Chiloscyllium punctatum. NCBI lineage: Eukaryota > Metazoa > Chordata > Chondrichthyes > Orectolobiformes > Hemiscylliidae > Chiloscyllium > Chiloscyllium punctatum. The sequence continues at coordinate 79,402,621 of NC_092744.1, forward strand.
TACTGCTGTCTCTGATAATGTGTCACGTTATGTGTTTGTGAACATGCTGCACTATATTTGAATGATGTGACTGTCATGGTTGTATGGATGACAGTGTGAGATCAATGTGGGACATAGGAGCGATTTTCACTGCTGTGCTCAATGTCATAGAGTGAGGTGAAGTTATGGCCATGAGATATGGGAGCAGAATTAGGACAATTCAATCATGGCTGGTATGCCTTCTCCCTGTAACCCTTGATCCCCTTTCCAATCAAGAATCTATCTATCTCTACCTTAAAGAGACTCAATGACTTGGCCTCCATTGCCCTCTGCGGCAATGAGTTCCACAGTTTCACCACTCACTTGCTGGAGAAATTCCTCCTCATCACAGTTCTAAAGGGTCGTTCCTTCACTCTGAGGCTTTGCCCTTGGGTCCTAGTCTCTCCTACTAGTGGGAACATCATCTCCATGTCCATTCTGTCCAGGCCTCTCAGTATTCTGCACATTTCAATCAGATCTACCCTTCATCTTTCTAAACACCACTGAGCACAGACACAGAGTCATCAGCCGCTCCTCATGTGACAAGAGCTTCATCCTCAGGATCATTTTTGTAAACTTCCTCCAACACCAGCACATCCTTCCTAAGATACAGAGCCCAAATTACTCACAATAATCCAAATCTAGCCTGATGAGAGGCTTACGCAGTCTCAGTAGTATATATCTGCTGTCATACTGTAGCCCTCTCAAAATGAATGCTAGCATTGCAATTGTCTTCCTAACTGCCAACTGAACCTGCATATCAACCTTAAGAGAATCCTGAACTAGGACTCCCAAGTCCCTTTGTGCTTCAGATTTCTGAAACCTTTCCTCATTTAGAAATAGACTATGACTCCATTCTTCCTACCAAAGTCAGAGGGATGTACAGCACGGAAACAGACCCTTCAGTCCAACTCATCCATGCTGGCCAGATATCCCAATGTAATCTAGTCCCATTTGCCAGCACTTGGCCAATGTTCCCTCTAAACCTTTCCTATTCATATACCCATCCAGATGCCTTTTAAATGCTGTAATTATACCAACTTCCACCACTTCTTTTGACAGCTCATTCCATACACGCACAACACTCTGTAAAAATGTTGCCCCTCGGGTCCCTTTTATATCTTTCCCCTCTCACCTTAAACTTATGCCCTCTAGTTCTGGACTCCCCCACCCCAGGGAAAAGATGCTGTCTATTTATCCTATCCATGCCGTTAATGATTTTATAAACCTCTATAAGGTCACCCCTCAGCCTCTGACGCTCCAGGGAAAACAGTTCCAGCCTAGTCAACCTCTCCCTATAGTTGAAATCCTCCAACCAGAGCAACATCCTTGTAAATCTTTTCTGAACCCTTTCAAGTTTCACAACATCCTTCCAATTGGAAGGAGACCAGAATTGCACACAATATTCCAAAAGTGGCCTCACCAATGTCCTGACAGTTTCATTGTATTCCATCTGCCACTTCTGTGCCCACTCTTCCAGCCTGTCCAAGTCCTTCTGCAGCCTCCCTGCTTCCTCAGTACTACCTGTCCCTCAACCTTTCTTTGTGTCATCTGCAAAGTTAGCAACAATGACCCACAGTTCTTTCATCCAGATCGTTAATGTCTAACATGAATAATGAACACGGACCCCTGTGGAACTCTGCTACTCACTGGCTGCCATCATCCTCATCCTCACACTCTGTCTTCTGCCAGTTAGCTAATCATAGCACCAGGGACCCAGGTTCAATTCCAGCCTCGGGCGACTGTGTGGAGTTTGCACGTTCTTCCCGTGTCTGCATGGATTCCCTCTGGGTGCTCTGGTTTCCTTCCACAGCCCAAAGATGTGCAGGTTAGGTGGATTGGGCATGCTATATTGCTCCCCTAATTTCCAGAAATGTGTAAGTTAGGTGGATTAACCATGGTAAATGCAGGGTTGCTGGGATAGAATAAGGGGCTGGGTTTGAGTGGGATGCTCTTTGGAGGGGCACTGCTGACTCAATGGGCTGAATAGCCTCTTTTTGTATCAAGGGATTCTATGATTCTGGGATGTGTAAGTTAGTTAAATTATCAATGGTAACTATTTTGTTAGGCATGACCTCCACTTGATGAAGCTGTGCTTATTTTGTCATACACTTCCAAACACTCAGCAATCCCATCCTTAGTAATGGGCTGTAAAATCTTAACAATGACTAAGGTCAGGCTAACCAGCCTATAGCTTCTTGTCTTCTGCCTCCCTCGCTTTCTTAGGGGTGTTCCATTTGCTATTTTCCAGTGCTTCTGGGATCCTCTCTGACTCCAGAAATTCCTAAGACCTCGTTACCAAATTCTACACAATCGCCTCAGCTATCTCCTTCAGAATGCTGGGGTGTTGTCCACCTGGTCCGGATGATTTATCCATCTTCAGACCTTTCAGCTTTCCCCCAGCACCTTCTCCTTAGTAATGCCACCACGCTTACTCATGCCCCTGACTTTCCTGAAGTTCTGTAAAAACTGATGCAAGTGAAACCTATTCACTTCCTCCCTCATTTATTTGTTCCCCATTACTACTTGTCCAACCTCATTTCCCAATGGAAAGGGTGCAAAGAAGATTTACATGGATATTACCGAGACTGGAGGGTTTGAGTTAAAAGGAGAGGCTGGCTAGGTTGGGACATTTTTCTCTAGAGCATAGAAGTCTGAGGGGTGACCCACAATAGAGGTTTATAAAATCATGAGGGGCACAGATAAGGTAAACGTCGATTCTCCTGCTCCTTGGATGCTGCCTGACCTGCTGCGCTTTTCCAGCAACACATTTTCAGATAAGGTGAATAGCCAAGGTCTTTTCCCCATCTTAGAGGAGTCCAAAAGTAGAGAACATAGGTTTATGGTAAGAAGAGAAAGATTTAAAAGGGACCTGAAGACAACTTCTTCTCACAGAAGGTGATAGGTACATGGAACAATCTGCCAGAGAAAGTGCTGGAGGTGGGTACAGTTACAACACTTAAAAGACATTTGGACGTGGAAAGGAAAGGTTTAGAGGGATAGAGGCCAAATGCAGGCAAATGGGACTAGTTCAGTTTAGGAAACCCAGTGGACATGGATGAGTTGAGCCAAAGGGTCTGTTTCTGTGCTGTCTGATTCTATGAGTCTAAGTCAATGAATGATCTTCCTTCAACCTGACCTGCTTCACAAAGCTGCCCTGTTTAGCACAACTGAAAACTGTTTTAACCTCTACTCCATTCCTGTGAAGCATGAGGTACATGGACAATGTGGGCCCTCATTTCCACCATTGAGGCTGGTGAAGTGAGCAGCATGCAAGACAACAAGACCTTAAGATATGTGAGCAAAAATAAGCCATTTGGCCCATCAAGTTGCTTAATTCAATGACATCATGGGTGCAAAGCTAGTGATTTGAATGTGATGATGAGTCACTTGAAGATGAATTTACTTTGACAACTTGTGTGGTGACTGAATCTATTTTGCTAGGTATGCCCTCTCTTTTGTTCACACTGTCTGTTTGGTCCACTGTACATGGAGGGCTTCTCTTCACCTGTCCACCTTCTCCACCATGCCTGCAGGTATCTCTGCTATGTTGTATCATTGGGTGCAATTGTCCCATCCGAGTGGTGACAGGGTTGGAGATGGAGTGGTTGATGGTGGAGGGAGGAGGTTGGGGGAATTGAGCAGGTGTTTCCCAGATGCATTTGCACTGTTGCGGAGATTAATTCCTGGGGGGTGATATGGAATTGGATGCCCGTTCCGGGGACATTGTGCAACCAATTAAGTTAGGGAGCATGACTTTACCACCCCTCAGTGGAACGTTTCTGCCAAGGTAGAGGCTGGGGAGGGCCGCAGAGTCTCAGTTGGCGTTGTTGTAGAGTGATTCCCTCTCTGCGACCCGAGACCTCGATCGTTCTTTAAGCTCTGGCCAGTGATCTTTCAGATTCAGGCTGCCTTCAGACCCCTCACCCCAACATGGAAGCATTCCAGCAGTCACTGACCTGCTTCCACAATGGCCTGCTCTCCTGGTGTGCTGGTTGGATCAAACACAGCCCTCCGTACGGCAATGAGTGTGAAGCAACCAGTTAGAAAGTTGCGCCGCCTCTCTCGCATCAGATAAGTGTTGCCTTGGAGGCCCCCAGTTGATTCCAACACCATGATCCTGTGGCCTACATTAAATCCAGTTTAATTGTCGTGAGTTTTTCTCTTTAATCCTCTCAGAAACCCAACACCAACCTCTCCTGCACCTCTCTTTCAGAGTAGAAAGCTAGTTTTCAGTGTTGCTGGCCTGGGAATGAAAAGGGCTGAGGTAGGAAATCACTGCACAGTGCCTTTAGCACTGAGCTGTATCCTGATACCATTTAAAGTTTCAATTGCTTTGAAGCATGTGTGGTGGCTGCACCAAAAAGTGGACATTAATTGGACATTGCCATTTCTCCAGGCCTTGTAGGGTTTGTTCACCCTAGGGTTAATTCCTGTTCAGGCCCTGACAACAAATGGAAACATGAATCCTTTAGTGCCTCCAATCTGGAATAGGCTTGAATCAAAGTGCCCAAGCAGACTGATTCCTGTTTAACCTCTGTGTGCCAACCTGTCAGTTTTCTTGAGGTACTGTTGCGCTGTCTTCACACACTCTCCAACAGCCATCTCCAGGCATCTCAGTGCACTGCCAGTTGAGGCAGGTTTCTTGCAGTGAAGTCTAGGATCTTCCTGGATTTCCAGCCTTTTTGAGGGAGCACATTCCGTAATCCCTTCAAGTTTTCCTTATAAACCATAAACAAGTGAACTTGGGTTTTGAACCTTCCCTGTTTTTTATTACTCTGGTCGGTTTATTCTCAAAAGGCAGTTAATATTGTGCAGCTGGTGTTAGATTCATTTACACTCAGGGGTCAGCACTGTTTCAGCTGTTGCTGTAGCCAGTCAGCTGTTTGACAAGTGCAATGAATCATATATAAATCAGACCAGCAGTTGTTTATATACAAGAGGCAGGGAGGATTCATGAAAGGCTCCTGCATTTTGGTAGCTACTGTAAACCATTGAGGTTCATCTTCCATGTACCTCAATGGAGTGATTTTCCATCCAGTTGCCCCGTGCTCCCCGGGTTGCCTTTCCAATCTTCCATGGGTGCTGCTGCCTTTAAGCGTTAAGTGTCAGCTGGTGATTGAGACCTTTGCTCAATCCACTCAGCTCGCAACAAAATCTTGCTATATACCGAAAAATAGATGCTTCAAGTTTCCACTGATGACAACACTGTTCCACTCTGATACTGAGCAAAGCAAGTCATCACAGCCAGAAAGAGAAGGTTTTTGAGAGCTTGGTCTGAGTTGTAATGGGAACTATTTTCCGTAAAGTAATTGCAATGATATCTTTACATTACTGGAACAGCCAGCGTGTCGTGACAGACATTGACCATATGATTTTGGCAAAGTAAGTGACCTTGGGAATAGTCCTTCTTACGCATTAGGGTTGGTTTTATGAATGAAGGGATACATGGAGAATTAGCTGGTGCATTGCCTGGGACTCTGAAACACAGAGATCTCTGGATGGGACTAGCGAGATGGGGAGAGTCAG